>NC_089595.1:118585838-118820838 GCF_019320115.1 Miscanthus floridulus | reverse complement strand
CGCTAGCTTAAGCGCGCCTGCGCTTAATTTAGCTGTGTGTTCCTTGCCATGTTTTGTGGTGTGTTTGTTCTGTTGGGGTTTAGTCCCACATCGTATAGCGATGGTGGGGGGCACAACATATAAGGAGGAAGAAGCCCCCACCTATAAGACTAGTCTTTTGGGTTGAGTAAGGCCCAAGGCCCTATATGTTGTAGCTCCGGTGGACCTAGGACCTGTGGAAGCTACAGCTATCCTATATATTGTAGCTCCGGTGGACCTGAGACCTGAGTAAGGCCCAATGCCCTATATATTGTAGCTCCGGTGGACCTAGGACCTGTGGGAGCTACAACTATCCTATATGTTGTAGCTCCGGTGGACCTAAGACCTGTGGGAGCTACAACCGTTACCACGAGCCTGCGCTCCTATAGGTCCCAGGTCCACCGGAGCTACAACATAAATGAGCCTGTGCTCCTATAGGTCCCAGATCCACCGGAGCTACAACATATAAGGCCTTGGGCCTTTCCAACCAAAAGACTATAACGCCTTGGGCCTTCTCAACCCAGAAGACTAGCTTTACAGGTGGGGGCTTCTTACTCCTTATATGTTGTGCTCCTCTACTATCGCTACATGATGTGGGACTAAACCCCAACAATCTCCCTCTTAGTCACACATTGGGATGCCCCCGCCATATGTGTGACGCTCGAGATTTTTTTATTGGGTTTAGCTTTTTTGACCATGGGCTCTGATATCAATTGTTGGAACCGGTGGTGACCACCGAGTTCATGATCTTGGAGCTGGCTTTTAGCTGGCCTGGCTCGTTACCATGAGCCTGCGCTCCCACAGATCCCAGGTCCATCGAAGCTGGCAACATATAAGGCCTTAGGGCCTTACTCAACTCAAAAGACTAGCCTTATAGGTGGGGGCTTCTTCCTCCTTATATGTTGTGCCCCCCCACCATCGCTACACGATGTGGGACTAAACCTCAACATGTTCCACATAGACTCGCGTGCTTAGGCTACATTTAGGAGGGGGATTGTGCGCTGCAGCATCATTGGAAAAGGGTTAAGGGGAGGCAGGCCAGTCCGGCGGAAGAGGTGGGTCAGCGACGAAGCCAGCGGGGGGGCTACCCGTGCTCCAGCCCCCCCTACGGCCATGATTTATATGGAGCCCGGGCTTAGCCCGGGTTACCGCCATGAGGAGGAAGAAGAAGGCAAGGAGGGGCTAGAGGAAGAAGAAGAGGAAGCCAGCCCTGGCTTCGTCGATTCCTGGCTTCGTCGCTGAGGTGGGTTATCGGGGCGGAGGGGCGCGGCGACGAGGGCACCACTGGTCGCGACTCGAGATTGGTGATTGGCTAGAACACAAACGTGTGTGGGGAATGGGCAGGGGTGCAGGGGCGCCAGCGAAGCCCGGTAGGGGTGGCGGCAACGGACCTGGCGCCGGCAACGGTGGGGACGGATGGTGGAGGGCGGCGGGAGGCGGGGGAAACGTACGCGGAAGGAAGAAAGAGCGAAGAAGCCCAACATGGTCCGGTTGGAACAAGACCCAACCCGGCCATGACAAACCGCATCTGGAGGCCACAACACAACACGGGCCGATTTTCATCCGGTTCCACACCGCACAAACCCGTGTCAGGCGTCACGCGTCAGCCACAACACAACACGGGCCGATTTTCATCCGGTTCCACACCGCACAAACCCGTGTCAGGCGTCACGCGTCAGCTCATCTCTTCCTCCGGGCACCTGAGATTTGATCGAGATGAGACGCCGCCGCCACCGGCAAATGCTAGGGCCACGCGCGTCCTCCACGAAGCAGCGAGGATGCGATCTTGGCGAGATCAGCTATGGCCTGTCGGTCCAGGAGCCGCGCGAGGCCGACACGGCGGCCTGCAATCTCGGCTAGGTCTGAGCAACGCAAAGTGCCTCCGCCTCCAAGCGTGGCGGTTACGCGTGGATGCAGATGGCGCGCTGCGGGAGCTGGAGCACGAGCACGACGCCACCGGGCGGAGCTTGCTGCAGGCCAAGAAAGGTGAGAGAGAGAGAGCCTGAATTTCACATCCTGCAACGACGGCAGCGGCGGCCGTGCGAGAGCGAGCGATTGGGGCGGAGCGGGAGAACCGTTGCAGGTCGCCTTTTTCCACCTCCGTGGGCTCGATTTGCCCGTTCCTACCTCTCTCCGCTTCCACCTTCTCTTTCCCCTGAAATTAATATTAACCCGCTGAAATCATTCAACCAGTGGGTACCAAATCGCTGCATATGGATTGGGTTTTATCCAAAGGAAAATTGGTCTCGTAGCATTCAAAGATCGCCGTATTCGAAAAATACCATCGAAACTTTGTCATTCCGTAAAATACCATCAAAAGAATGCAACGTCACCTGAATATAACATTCCGTCACATTTGGAGCAAACGCCGTCGCCTCCGTCAAGCTCCTCCCCTTCTTCCTGAGGTGAGTGCAGCCGCAGCCTCGGCTCCAGGTAGGGGGCCTGTGGCGGCGAGCTCCAGCTTTGGGCTGCTGTGGGAAAAATCGCGGGCTGGTCTGGCGCACGCCGTCGACGCCTCGATGCGCGCCACGATCTCGGGCATCGCCGGCCGCTGATCCGGGGCGGGCTCAGTGCAGTCCATGGCCAGTCGCAGCATCTCCACCATCTCCTCCTCGGGTACCGGGTGCCTGAGCAGCTCCATGTCGAACACCTCGGACGTCCACTCCTTCACCACAGAGCGCGCCCACCGCGGGAGGTCCACGCCTTCGTCGTGCAGCACCGCGTGCATCGGCGCCTTCTCCGTCAGCAGCTCCAGGAGCAACATGCCGAAGCTGTACACGCCGGCCTTCTGCGACACCCGGCGCGGGTCCGCCACAACTTCGGGTGCGCAGTACGCCGGTACCCCGCAACACGGGCCGTCTTGCGCGAGCCCATGTTCGGCCACGCGCGCGTCCACGGTGCGGCTGAGGAGGATGTTGGAGGACTTGATGTTGCCGTGCGTGGCCATGGAGCCCGTCGCGTGGATGTACTCAAGGCCAGCGCGATGTGCCTCCTCGACTCCTAGCTCAGCGGCGACCGGCCGGAGCCGTGGTTGCCTGCAATTAGGAACCCTGTCAGAAAACCTCATTCAATTTGGTCATCAAAACAGAGAGGGGTCGCAGTCGCAGGTCGCTTGACAAGAACAGAGCACGTACCGTGAAGCATGGAGGAAAGACTGCCCATGGCCACGAACTCGATCGTACACCATGAGCTTCTCTCGTCCTTGCTGAAGTAATAGGCCTGCAGCCTGCAGGAGCACGACGTTGGGATGGTCGATCCCGCCGATGGCCGCGACCTTGTCCCGGAACTCGCGCTCCGGCAACGAAGTCTCCTTGAGGCGCTTCACCGCCATGACCGGCCCAGACTCGATCGCAGCCTTGTACGTGGTACCGTACGTGCCCTTGCCAAGAACCTCGGCGGACGCGCGCAGCAGGTCCTCGAGGTCGTAGGGCCGAGGAATCCTACCGAAGCAGAAAAGCTTCTTCCGCCCCGCGGCTGCAGCCGAGACGGCTGGCCGGACTGAAGGCAGTGGCGGCGGTGGTTGCGCGTCTGAGACACGTAGAGTGTAGTCATTGGGGCTCATTGCCTTTTTGCTGTGCAGGGCCAGCTCCGCCACGGCTCGCCCCGGCTCGCTGAAGTCGCCTCTATCGGAGCTGCACCGCACCAGCCCGCGATTCCGCCCGCAGCAGCCAGACGCCGGAGCTCGCTGACATGGCCCCCCGCCTGGAGCAGAGGCAGCGGCCACGCTCACCTCAGGAAGGAGAAGGGGACGAGCTTGACGGAGGCGATGGCGTTTGCTCCAAACGTGACGGAATGCTATATCTAGGTGACCTTGCATTCTTTCGATGGTATTTTACGGAGCGGAAAAATTTTGATGGTATTTTTCGGATACGAGACCAATTTTCCCTTTATCCAAAGACGGTGCAAAACGGGGCCTAGGGAGCAAGCTGCCCTGAGAAAGAAGAAAAGAGGTCTGTTAGACCTTGATAGGCGATTCACATTCATCGTCTGAAAAAACCTTTAAAATCAGGTCTCTGAATTTTAGCAACTCCCATATTGTGCAGGTGTTTTATATATTGTGCCATCATCAGCTTCAACACTCTTCCTATGTTTTGTGTTGTTAAAGAGTTAATCACACCGTTTTGTTTATGCATGCGGTGCCGTTTCTTGCTGTTATTTTGGGGCACCCAAAAGATCCCAGTAAGTATTCGTCTTTATACAGACTCTATATGAGAGATGGTGATTTAGTTATTTACCTGTTCTAAGTTTTTTTCACAAATGGCTCCTTACTAACTTCAACTGGTTTATACAACCAATCTGACAGTACCTCAATTGGTGGTGGAAATCAGTACCAGATAAAAGAAGTGTATGTTTCTTTACCAATTTACTTTTCAGCGCTATAATTTCTATTATTTCCTATTTATTTGTGCCACATAGTTACATGCAATACAATGATACAAGAATCCGTGATGACAACCTCAAATCTGTAGGGAGGAAGCTGCTTCAGAAAGGCAGTCGGAGTTTGACAATCTTCTTAAGGACGACTTCATAGAACACTCTCTAAAAGGATTTAATCTAAAATCCAAGGTTAACCGTGATGATGTTGAGGACTGGGTTGTTCTAGACAAGCCCAACAGAACTGACAACAGTGGGTTGGTGCTAAAGCTAAATGATATCAGTGGAAAAGTGAGCTTTTTCATTAGTTCAATTCTAGCTTTTGGTAACTGCATACATGCGTGTAATACTTGTTTTGTTATTTTAGGTTTTTGCCATATCATTTAACAATCAACATAAAAATGTCCTTGCCTGTGGTGGAGATAGTGAGAAGTTAAAGCTTTACCAGTTTGATCATCCTATCAAATCTTATGAAGTAAGTGATAATATAGTAATTAAATAAAAAGAACACGTTATCTGCATATCATCAAATCTGATTTCTGAATAATGTTTGTTTGATTTTAGTTGGCTGATGTTGGGTCAAGTTCTCGAACTACTTTTGTAGATTGGCACCCTCAGTATCCTGTAGCAATTGCAAGCACATGCGATGCTGCAACAGCAAGTAATGTCTATAACTATCTACCTGTGTTTATGACGATTTTCTTTTATTCTATAATAATCTTGTTTTTAAATGAATGTAGAGATTTGGGATCTGAGAGTAAAGAAACCAACACACAGCATTAACCAAAAGAACATGCATTGCACTGAGATTCACTGGAATGCAAACCACCCTGTGGAGTTTGTCGTCGGATCAGTAGGTGATGATACCACAGTCAAGGTCAGCTATTTAGCCTCATCCCATCTCTAGATTCCCTCATCTCTTTTTACTCTTGTACCTTATGTTGCTTTTCTCCATTCAGATATGGGATTTACGCAACACTTATCATCCATTATCTGATTTTGGACCTAAAAAAGGTAATTTCACAATGCTTGTTATTTAGTTGGAGCCTTAACTTGCTAGCATGGTTGGTCGTGCCTGTTTTTTACCTGTGAACATTAAACTCGAAAATTAAACAGTAGTGGACACTATCACCAGGTGAGCATTGATTCGAAATTTGTGAACTGTGTTTGAACAGTAGGAAGCGTGTACAAAAGTAACTGAAAATTGCTGGAGTATAGAAAAGTGTTTGCTACAGTGATCAGAAGTCTGAGGAGCTGGGATTCTTTCCCGGCTGAAGGTTAGTATAAACAGTAGTGGACACTATCACCAGGTGAGCATTGATTGGAAATTTGTGAACAGTGTTTGAACAGTTGGGAAGTGGGTACAAAACAGAGCGGTTACTATGCTAGTGCTGCTGCCTTAAGTTGTGCTCGGCATGCAGTTTGTACACTGCCTTAGCTGGTCAGCTAATATAGCGCTGATTGTGGACTGTGCCTCAGTGCCTGCTTATCCTGAGAACTGGCTAGGTAGCGCATGCAGTTGTCAGTGTTAGAGGTGCTCAGACAGAGCTCGCCTGATAAAAAATTTATGTACTATTTACAACCAGTATGTTAGCAACCGGTAACTGGATGGAAGGAAGGAGCAGGGAATTAGAGCAGCAGAGGAAGTGTAGGGTTTCAGAGAAGGAAGATGAACAGTAGAGAGGGGAAAACTCGAGAGGGAGGATGAACCTGTTTGGTATTCTGAATATTCGATGCCCATTCCCGTCCGGCTGTTGTTGCTCTTGTAGTGCTTCATAGTGTCTTCCTTGGGCCTTGGTTGTGAGGCACATGCTGGCCGGCCCGTAAGCCCATGGCCATATCCTGACATTCCCCTCTCCTTGAGATTCGGCTTGCCCCCAAGCCGATGGAGAATTATGGAACCACCGGGATCCCAAATGATTCTTGACTTATCAAGGCCAAATGGTGATATGCTAGCTCAATTGTTTCCCTTTGCTGCCATACTGATCAACATTGTAGTAGTGGAAAGCTCATGAGACAAGGAATATGTCAAGCTGAAGCCATTAGCACTATACTGCATTTTTCCTTGCTGGTAGTCAAGATTTTGTAACAAAAGTAACTGAAAATTGCCTGATAGTATAGAAATGTGTTTGCTACAGTGATCAGAGGTCTGAGAAGGCAGGGATTCTTTCCCGGCTGAAGATTAGTATTATATTATGCATTTCCAGTTGCATTTTTGTGTGATCTATATTTTATCTTAATTTATTTATCATATAGGTTGTTGCAATTTCTTTGTTCCCATGTTTGTCAAGTTAAAACTCTAGTGCTTATGCTTATAGTATATGAGGGTTTCCAATTAAATATATTAAGATGTGTTGATTTATCGTAATGTTTAGTTGTGGTCTCGCTTTCCTGGTGTCGTAATCATCCAAATTTGATCATTACCACCGCTGTGGATGGAGGGGTTGACTGCTGGAAACTGAATGTGATTGAGGTAATATTGTAATGTTTGCATTAACTATACTTCTCTTTTGAAACAATTTAACTATACTTCTCTAAAAAAAAGGTGCATAAACCTTATTCCATGCCTTGTCTTTTAATGCTCAGAACCATCTCGGACGGTATACTTGCTCTCTGAACGTAGATCTTTGCCTTTGGGTGAGAAGGAAGAGACAGCCTGGTTCGATGACAATGTGATCGTGGCATCTTCTGCCCTCAACATTGGACTGTACAAGCTGAAGTCCCCGTGGTGATGAGTTCTTCCCCGATGAACATTGGACCGTACAAGCTGAAGGCCCCGTGGTGATGAGAACTCGGAACTCCAAGTAGCCGAAAACGATTCTGTACTTGATAACTCGAGCTGTTGTTTCGTCCGATTAACGTTGCTGAATCGTAATCCTTGTGGGTAAGGATGTGAAGATGTTTGTTTGGTGTTAATTAACTCTTATACTTGTCTCTTGTCCGTCTCCGGTGACAAAGTCCACAGCCATTACGAGGCGGGCCAGAGGGCAGATACCGGAAGCCCCGGAATACATGGCATCATTTAATTTCTCAGTGAGCAGAACCATTTAGGTGCCGTCTGGTTCACAAATAGCAACTGTAAGACGTGGGTAATGGGAATGGAACGGATGATTATTTATTCTGTTTGGTTGGGCAGGCGGGCATCCAAATCCATTATTGGGATCCGGTTTGTTAAGGCGCGGCATGTTCCGTGGCATCGGGTTACATCCCATATTAAACAAACAAAAAGTAACGAAAGTAGTTAACGCTGTGACCAGGTCCCGCTGTAAAACGAGCGAACCAAACAGCACCTTAATCACGAGCACACCAGTACATCAGAAATGTTGGACACATAATCCTACCAAAAAAACAGAAGCAGCTAACCCCTACAACACAACACATCATTTGGCACAACTCGTCCGCACACACGGATACACCACACGGCGATAAACATGCTGGGAGCGACATAGCAGCAGCAGCAGCAGCAGGACTGAGACTGACGCACAGAGGAGAGGACTCAACAACAGTGACATGATCTTGAGCGAACTCAGGAGTAAACCGAGCCGTGCTTAGGACAGGGCAGGGAACTGAGCCTGGTCTTCGATGGTTGGAGCAGCAGCTGGTCCCCGATAACCACCGTTGTAACCACCACGGAACCCCCCACGCTCACCACGACCCCTACCACGGCCACGGCCACGGTTACTGGGGTTATAGTACCTCTCACCTTCAGCTGGCTTCAAGAATTCGTTGATGCTCAGGGACTTCAGGGAGGCAGGAACAAGGGAAACAGGAAACAGACATAGCAGTTAGCAAAACAACAGCAACTCTGATGATCAGACTTAAGTGTAACGAGGTGAAAATATCAGATACCTTCTTGGCCCGTTCTTCTCTTTCAGCATTTTCTTTCTTTTTCAAGTCCTTGTCAGAGCCCTAGAATTGTTTGGGTGAAAATCAAAACTAACTGTGACCAACAGGAAAACGAAAGAGCAGTATGCACGCAATGTAACGTACCAGCTTGATAAACACTTCATCAGCATCCTTTTTAACTGACAACTGTTGCATGGACTGCAGCTCCTTGTCAATCTCAACTTTTCTCTCCTCAGCCTTAAGGGCATGTAAAGCTTTTCGTTTTTCCTCCAGTACTTTTTCATATTCCTCCAAAGTCATCTCCTGCACCATGGTTGGAGCAAACATTATTTCACAAACTACTCTATTTTGATGAAAAAATGGCATCCCAACATAATTCCAGTAAGTATGCAGGTATGACATATCAGTAACAGGAATATAGCAAAGATACAGGAGTATCCATACAAAAGCACCTGAAAGGCCTAGAGAAGTTGAATTACAGATACACAAAGATTTAATAAAACCAGCCACAGGGGAAAAAGGAGAATGAGGGAGTAATGATACTGCTATCATAATAAAATGTATTGTTTTACAAGAACACAAATATCCCAAATCAAATCTTGGAGCCAAAACTTGCAAGCACTTGGCATGTTCTGGATTGGAGTACTGAAAGCATCATTTTTTTTCTAAGTATCCCTTATGCAACAAAAACAGTTCATTCAATATTAAGTGGCATCACATCACATCTGATGCATGAAATTATGAACTGGTATGAGGGAAAATGAATATCAGCAATCCACTTCTTTTGAGTGTTGCTACAGTAGGCCTTATCTAGAAACGTTGAAAACAGTGGGTCAATGGCTCACCATAGTCAAAGCTAGGTGCTGGTACAATACAAGTATCTGATACAGTACGAATTTCGCATAACTGAGTGTGCTACAGTACGTCATATCTAGAAACGTTGAAAACAGTGGGTCAATGGCTCACCATAGTCAAAGCTAGGTGCTGGTACAATACAAGTATCTGATACAGTACGAATTTCGAATAACTGGAAAACTGACTAGCAAACATGAAAGCATACATTCTAACAGAGGGCCATTACATTTGGCAGAAAAAAAGCAAAAAGTAATGGATTGAAAAGCAGAAGAGTCTCTAAAATACAAAAATAATGCAATCATCAAGAAGGTAATGCCAGCCCCATTTTGGCACAGCAACACTGATTTTCAAGCAAGAAGTTTTAAAATAAATAACTAGACTAACGAGCAAGGTCGAGCAAGGTTTGATATGAATGAAACTATAAGAATCACAAAATATTTCCACCAATCTACTCCACATTTTTTCCAGTTATATGAACAAATGTTCAGAACATTAAAAGTGTCATAGTACACAAAATTACAGGAGGTGCTAGGCATGTTCAAGAGTGCTACCATCACCCTGTACAGAATGTGCTAGCCATACTACAACCAGACACAATGCAAAGTGGTATGTGGTAGCAGGAGCGTCATAGTACAAATCAGAAATATACCTTATCCTCAGCTTCCTTTTCTTCCTCTTCATTCTCCGCACCCTCCTTGTCCTTCTCAACCTCAGACTGTGGTGCATCTTCAGGTTTCTTCTCATCCTCCACCACGGCAGCAGTTTCCTCAGGATTAACGGCATCCACAGTGTCCCTACAAGTCGCACACAGAGAGGTCAAAACTCTACACATCCATCATAGTAACTTAAAAATGGTTCATCAAACCACATATCAAAGACTGAATAGCAACAATCTTAACTGTGCAAGGCCTTCATCAGTCGGAGTTCCCCAATTTCCTCGCCCAGCCCCTTCACGCTTCATCTCGTAGCCACGGCCCGTGCCGCTGTGGCGCTCATATGCCCGGCGAGGGCGTCCGAACTCATCCCCAGCCTGCCCATCGGTATACCCACCACAGCGCCCACCTCCACGGTAAGGCTGGCGCGGCCCATGGCCCCTCTCTGCCTGCCTCCCCTCACCATTTTCACCGCGAGCAACACCACCGTCTCCAAAGCCACCACCACCACCATACCCTCCCTCAAAGCCGTTGGCATCAGCATCGCCAAAATCTCGCCTCGGGCCGGTCCTGCCGCCACGGCCGCCTCTTCCGCGTCCTGGACGACCACGCCCAGGACCATCGCGCGGTGGAGCACCATAGCTCCTTTCTTCCCTCACTGCGATAACAAAAGAGTGAAATTTTCACATGAATAATCAGAACTCCGAGCTTGAGATGGCACCCGTGGATCCCGAAATCGGATAATTCCTACCAAACACAAACCGCAACATTGGAAGCGTATCGCTATGGACTCACCAGCTTGCGCGGGCGGCGGGGGCCTGGTGGGCAGCTTGGCCGGCGAGGGCGCTGGCGCGGGCTTAGGCGCCGCGGCCGCCTTCTTCTCGGCGGCTGCGAGGAGGTGGGCGGGGTCGTCGTTGTCGACGTCTCCAAGGAGATCGAATTGGTTCCTCGACGCCATTTCCGTTCGGCGCTTGCTCTAATCCCAACCCGTGGTACGGTACTAATCCCCACAGCCTCGATCGAAGCCTAGCACGCCATGGAATGGGGGCGGGTGCTCTAGGGTTTGGACTTTGGTCACTTCGGGAGGCCGCAAAACCCTAGCCGCCAACGAGCTTCGCTTGGTGAGGCTGATGCAGTCTGCACTCTGCAGGTCTACTGTACGGCAGCCGGGTTTACCTTCCGCTTTCAGACGACGGGCAATCATTTCCATTTGCTAAATGACGAAAACGGGTATATGGGGTCGAGGTAATTACTGGTGTACCATGCTGAGGCTCAGTGTTGTGTGTGGGGGGAGGGGGTCATTTTTGTCATTTGAATTAGTACTAGACTCGCTGCCGGAGAAGCGGCGGGTCGGGCTCGGGATTTGTGGGCCTAGGTTCAAAAATGGATATGTGGACCTTTGTGGTGTTGTTGCGCGGATGCTGGTTTATTGGGCCTTTCAAACTGAACGAGTAGGAATGAGCCCAATTAACGAGAAAGAGCTGTGCTGATGCTCCTTTTTTTTCAAGAAAAAACATGTGTTCTATTAATATAGGGAGAGAGTTCTTTTATTAACTGTGATGTGATATTGTTATTCCTCTCAGAAAAGTTTGGATTCCATTTTATTTTACCAACATAATATCAATAAGAAATTTTTATAACGCGACATATTCTCAAAAAAAAAGGAGAAGGATAAATATATTTTTTTCGCGATCGTGCCGTGGCACGTTTTTCATTAATAAGAAGTAGAGTTTATTACGACCTAAGCTGGCCATGGTAATCCATTGGTTACCGAGACTAGTGAGCGAACACACGTGGTTGTGATTTACACGGTAGTATTTTGTGATAAACAAGCTGAGCACAAGCCTAAATATCCTCGGCGTCAAACCCGACCAGATCCAGGTTCATGGCCACCGGATCGAATCCGTCCCCAAACAGCGCCTGCAGTGCCTCCTGCTTGTTGGCTGACAAAGGGGCCGCAAAGATCGCCCGAAACTTTTCAACGATCCCGTCGTCCATAGCGTTGTAGTCAACGACGATACCAAGCTTCTGCGCCTGTAGTGTGGAGTTTGCCGCGCGGGGTTTTTTACATGCTGAGGATTATTGGATTAGACAAAGCTGGTGACTAATGGAGATCTTGAACCTTGCAGGCCATATGTCATGCCTGTACCTGAAGCCAGAGTTAGTGGATCAGAGACTATTTGCACTACACTTTTTTCTAGTGACCAATTATAGGTAGCTGTCCCAAATCTCTTCATGCTTACTGAAGCAAAGCAGATGGACAGCTGACCAACTGGGGCCCATGCATGGACCTAAACAAAACGTTCTGCCACAAGCCCTCAATCATGCATACACGTGCCTTTCCCTTGGTCACAAATAAACCATGGACAGTGAATTGGGCCATGCAATGTACGATACTCTCTTCGTAAAAAAAAATGCAACTACGAGTTACGTGCCTATAAAAATAATTTATGTTTGATCAAATTTCTAGTGAATAGTATTCATATTTATGACACTGAATCAATTTATTATGAAAATACATTTCGTAATTAATCTAATGATATTTATTTGATATCATAAATATTGATACATTTTTATTTATAATTGGTCAAACTCAAGATACTAAAACGTGACACTTTGCTAGAATTGTATTCTTTTTTGATGGAAGGAGTAGTATCACTAGTACAGAAACGGGTTTTACTCTCGGTTGGGAAACCCCTTCAGTCCCGGTTTTCCAACCGGGAGCACGAATCCGGGACTAAAGAGGCCTCCCGACCTAGCCATGTGGGGCGGCCCTTTAGTCCCGGTTGTATTACCAACCCGGACTAAAGGTTTCCTTTTTTCTTTTTTTTTGTTTCTATTTTCAATTGATGATTCGTTTTGGTTTTCGAATACGCATTCTACGCTGCTAGTAATATACGTATTCTACACGTTTATAATGTTCGAACATTTTGTACAAACTAAAGTACGAAACTAACGTATATATTACATGCATATACATATATTATACGTTATTTTATGTACATATAATATGTATATATATATTACAAATAAAGCTTGCATTGTATATTCTATCATATTCTTGGGATAACAAATTCACTCCATCTGGCTTGGCTTCTATGTTTCGTTGACGTCATTGTAGAACTCGCCGGCGGGGTTGAGGACCTGGTCATTAAGAAATCCTGCTATGGTCTCTTGAATTGCTTTCAGTTGGTCACGTCGTATGACTTTTTCATTCAACCATAGAGTCTTCAATAAAAGTTAAAGGAAAAGTATTAATATATATATATATATATATATATATATATATATATGTTGGTCACGTGATTACTTATATATATGAGCAACAAAAGAAATTGTGAATATATGAATATATTTATATAACGTACTTTGAGGATCTCTTCAGGAGTTCTTTTTGTGTACGCCATGATAAACTCGCAAACATAGTATCCGCAGTAGTTGTTCCCCTGTTCTTGCCTCAGAACCCACTTTTACGAGAAAAAAGATCCGATGAATTGAAAGCATGCATGGTGTTAATTGAATTATATATATATATATATATATATATATATATATATATATATATATATATATATATATATATATATATATATATATGTGTGTGTGTGTGTGTGTGTGTGTAGCTAGTACTTTGTGTGCGATTACATCCAGTGGCGCTTTGCAATGTTTCATGTGGTGTTCCTCAATGAAACTTTTCCAAACACTGCGCCCAATAAAATAAAAAATTAATTTGTCATTTAATAATTGTTGCAGTTAAGAGATCGGGGTATATATAGTTGCTAGAGAGACCAAATTACCCTTGTATAATATCTATCATGTCTTGGTACTCTGTTTGCTCTTTTCTTAACGAGTCTAAGATGCTCAACCGACTATTGGCCATATCGATGACCATCAATATCCAGTGATTGTTGCATATGTTTTTATACACAAATATGATCGACATTAACTAGAGTCAACATATATATATATGGGAGATAGCTTAGCTAGTAAGCAAATAATTGAACAAATATCCATATGATCGACATTAATTATTTAACACTCACTTGAAGTTGTAGGGGAAGAGTATGTTCTTGTTTTGTTGGTTCACTAAGAACCTCATGAGATTTTTCTCGAGTTCAGCTTTCCATTGAGGCAGGGGATTAGGGTGTTTGAATACGACATTTGGATCAATGAAACCGACATCATTATCCTTTCTCTTTCTGAGTTCTGTCATCTCATATCTGCATATATAAAAATATAGTGCGAGTATATATATAATATATATATATATATATATGTATGTAGCTTTATATATATACACTTTAATAGTAGAAAATAATCACACTTACAGACAATAGCAGCTAATGAGACTTTTGTCGAGAAAGTCCAGGTGGCATAGTTGGTGTAATTCTACAAACTTGACATATATAACGTCATCGCCACGGAAGTAATGTTGGTTTATAACTCTGACAGGAACAAAGGCCTCTCCCCGTTCACACGCCGCCATGTACCACTTGTTTAGCAGGTACATTTGCGTATCCAGTTCACCTAAGGCCTCAGGGTTATATAGACTCTTTCCATGTTCAAATTTCTTCCAAGGATCCACTTTCGGAGTAGATGGTCCTTCAGCGAGCACTTGAGCAAGGTCCAAACCAGTTTCCTCATAAAACTGAGCCAGCTCCTCAAAATCGACGTCTAAGTCTAAGTTCGAACCATATTCATTACGAACGATAAGAGGGGGGACTGATTGTTGTGATTGTTGTCCGAGTTGTGCAACACCTTTCCCTGGTCTAGTATTTTTCTACGCCGCCTCAAATGACTTGGTGAGAGAGCGGTCGTAGTCTGATTTTGGCAGGGTCTTTTGAGATTCCCGTTTTTTCTAGTCCACCTTCTTTCTTAGAAGATCTGGAGGTAGGTAGAAGTACGATTTCTCCAGGTTCTCCCTTGCTTTTCGTTGCTTTTTCACTTTTTCGAAGAAACTTTTCACATCTTTTTGTACTGTAGCATTTAATTCCTTTTTACTTTTCTCGTAAGACAGTTTTTGGGGAATAACTGGATTAGATGAGGCTTTCTTCTTTGCCAACTGGTGGGCCAACGGCTTCATTTGCAGGGGAGCTGGCTTCTTCTTAGTCATCAGGGGAGGCGAGGAAGCCATTGGAGACCTCCTTGGAGGCGTTGAAGACCTCCTTGGAGGCGTTGGAGACCTCCTTGGAGGTGGCGGCGGTGGTGGCATTGCCACCTGATTGCCCGGAGCACTATGATGATCTAGAGATTGAATAATTAGACTTAGGTTGGCGGAGACCCTGCTGTGTGAGTACAAAAAAAAATAATTAGGTATAAGAAATTGTTATTTTTAATCATTTATGTCAATATAAAATTAGTAAAAAATTCGTTCACTTTTGTCCGCACCTATTGTCTGGCAATTAAGGAAGCGGCGGTGGACTAGAGACCCCAGGAATAATGATGTAGCGCTTGCGCCATAGTATGAATGTCTTCTCTGCTTCTTCTAGAGTCTTCTCCCCATCACCTCCTGGAATGTCAAGAGCCAGATCACTAAAACCTTTGTTAACTCTATCCACTGAGACGCTAACATATCCAGGTGGTATTATTGCCCCATGGATTCTTGATGTCTTGGTAGGATTTAGAAGAGAAAAAACACCGAGAGCCACCATGATGGTGGTATTCTCTTTTGGAATATGTAGCTCACATGATGTAAACGGTGCAGTGATGTCATCCACGGGGAAATATAGCATTGCGTCATCTTGATTTGGCAACTCCGTGGAAGCGCAGCTGCTTTTCAACTGATCAGGAGGGCTAATATTAATGTTGATTCATGGATCTGATGCCTGCCTTTATGCACTCATTGCTATTTGCACTTGCTTTATAATTTCATCCTGCATTCTAGCTTGCATGTTTTTTCACGCTCCTGTGCTTGAAGCAACGCCTCCCGTGACTCACAAACATATTTGTAACACCTCGGATGTTTCAATACTAAAACATGCCATGTCATCATATGCATAGCACATCATTCATGTGTTAATAAAAATTTTGATATGCATACACTAAAACAAGTTTACCTTTATGTTGTATGTGTTGAACTGTATTGTTGAATCAAGTTCAAAGTTTTGGTTGGATTTGCATTTTTCAAAAAACCCTAATTTCAGCAATAAGTTTGCCCTGGAAAACCCATTTCAAAATCTAAGCATATTTTGGGGTTGAGCCTAAAAGCAAAAGTGTAGAGCTTATTGAGTTGTACAAAGTTGGTTTTTGGAGTTTTCAAAGTTATTTTATAAAATTTGAAGTAATTTGAAAAGGTGTAATTCTTTAAATGTCCCCTTTTTGAATTCAAATTTGCATTTCAAAATGTAGACCGAATTAGGGGGTGGTTATAGCACCAAAGTTGTATAACCTTGAATTTTGAACAACTTTTATTTTTGGAGATTTTTGAGTTGTTACATAAATTTGGGAGTAATTTGGGTTTTAAATTGAGTGGCAATTTTGTAAATAAGGTGAACAGTGACCGTGGAAGCCGCCTCACCGCCGTCGATCTTCTTCTAGGTTCTAGGCGTGCTCGTGGCCGTCTTCGGCTTCGTGCTGGTGTGGGGAAGGCTCCTGTGTGGCTTCCTTTTGCTTCTGAGCCACGTTATAAGGCCTTCGTCGCCGTCGTTCTTCGCCGTTTCTCCTCCTCTGTTTTCCCGACGCCACCGCCGCTGCTCCGTCGAGCTTTCATCGTCGACCTAGCGCCGTTACCGTCTCAGCAAAGCCTATTACAGCTTTGCCTATTCCTTGCGCACCCAGCCAACCAACCATTATAGCTTGATTTCGCCGGGAAACACCGCTAGTCGCCTTTCTTCCTCGCGGCTGGTAGAATCTCTATCGAGCGAGCGCCGTCGTGACCAGCGCTCTACGGTGAGCCTCTGACCTTGTGAAGCCTTGCTTCAGCTTTGCCATGATGCCGTGGTGCTTTGTGCCCGGTTGATTGACCATTTTGTCCACTGCAGTCAACGGAAGTCGAGCTTGCCATCGCCGCCGTTGCCATCACCGTCACCTGACGCAACCTTTGTTGCTCATCGTCTACCGCACGCTCTAACACGATCTAGGTGAGCCTCTGTTGCTTCGTGAGTAGTTTTAGGGAGCTCTAGCAAGCTCTAGTAGCTTGAACGTCGCAGCACCGCCGTGCATAGCTCGGCCGACCCGCCATGGCCGACGACGAGCTCGGTCCAAGCCGAGATTAGCGTAGTTAGTACCTCAAATCGATGTGTCGTGGTGTAGGGAACGTGTTGGTGCCTTCGCCTTGGCCGGAGACCTCATCGGCGGTGAGAAATCGCCGGTCAGCGCACATATCGCCGTGGTCAGCACGGGAGGAAGGGGATGACAGGTGGGGTCAAGGTGTCAGTGGCGGTTTGATTTGAAAATGGAATTTTTCTTTTTCAGAAATGAATGAATAGTTATAGTTTTTGTTATTTTTGTATAGAATTAATTAGAGCTCCAAAAATTATGAAAATTTTTGTGTGACCTCTATGTGATGTATATTATTTAGGAAAAATATGAAATGTTGTTTTTCAGTACTTTTTGAATGTGATAAAAATTGCTTAATTAATTAATAAATGAGTTTCTATGATTTTTCTAGGCTTAATTAATTATCCAAAAATTATGAAAATTGTTGTGCCACTTAGTTATCATGTGATGAACCTTTACAAAAAATTTTAGCTCAATTGGAACAAGTTGATTTATTTCATAATTTTTAATTAAATAATTAATTCATAAAAGCAAATAGTAACCTTTAATGAATTAGGTTTTTGTTTGAATTTTTGGATTGAGTGATGACCTTGGGTCATTAGTTGATAATGATCCTTGGCAATTGAAATAAGTGTTATGAAAAAGGTTTAGTTAGTCTTGACTTGTAACTGTACCGCAAAGGAAAGTTGTATTCAAGTTTTTAACTTTCGCATCCATCATCAAGCATCATGTTTTGTATCCCGCATCATGTTAAACATGGCATTGTTACTATGTGTAGTGAACAAAGGTGAGCACGTGTTAGTTAATCAAGTTGCAGAGGAAGTTAATCCGTCTGTTGAGGTCGGATTTGATAATTGTGGAACGTCTCCGGAACCTGACTTTTTCATGAATCAAGGTAAGCCCCGGATGCATTTAAACATACCTTGTGTTTTACAAATTTTTATCGCTTTTGCTTTTATATACTGCGTTAAGTGATTAGGAGTCAAGTGGAAACCTAATTGGTGCATTACCAACCTTGTTTTTCCATATCTACCTTGTTACTAGTTTTAATTCGTAAGGCCTAGTTATGCTTACCTGTCACCTATGTGATATAAAGAGGTTTTTGGTTATGGTCGGTTATTCATGTTGTCATGAGATATGAGCATGTGGAGTAATAAAACTAGACCGGGCGGACTCGATGTGTGAGAGCCACAAGACGTGGATGTCTTGTGAGTGGGTTCTTTCCGCCTGTGTCGATTAAGAACCGTCCGTTGTTGAACTATTTGAGATAAGACTTTGTAGTACAACCATAAACTCCGGTAAGCCTTAACTTAGCGATTATATTACAAGAATGGCTACTCGCGCACTGGGAGTGGAGAGATGGCGAGAATAGCGTGTACCCACATGGCAATGGGTTGGATTGGTGGAGTACTGTATTCTCGGGTGGTGCGGACCCGTTCTTGTTTTAGGGGGCCTGAGGGTAGGTTGGTATATGTAGGTCGGGGACCTGCATATGTCGTGTGGTCTGGAATTTGCAGCTGGGTTTAATCGGTTCGAATCGTCATTGCTCCTCGGTTATGGAGACTCAACTCTCTGTTCATCATCATAGTTTAATAACTAGAACTTGAGTAAGGATTGAGAAAGTGTTGGATATGAAGTTTCATGATCTCATTACAGATCATGTCAGCTTTGTATATGATCTTTTTGAAGATAAAAATGTTGATATAAAGAATCTTGTTAGAGAGCGTTTACGCAAAAGAACTTTGATTATTGCTAAAGCCATACCTTAAATCCCTGAGCCTACATTACTGAGTCTTTTCAGTTTTATTTTGGTTAAGTCTTATTGAGTACTTTTGTACCCAGGGTTCGTTGACCCTTGTTGCAGGTGAGCCTCATGAGCAGGTCTGTTTTGGACCGTGCTGCATGACTGTTGTTCAGGTCGATGACGATAAGTGAATGTGTGATCCTTGGGCAGGATACTTATATTATGTGTTTGTATAATGTACTAATGCCACTCCACTACTACTATGGTTTGTAATAATTATCGAACTTAGTTTGTAAGATTTGAAACTACTATTTTGTAAACTAAGTTATTGTAAGACTTCCGCTAATTTACTTTGATGTAGATATTTGAATAAATGTTGTAATACTGCAATGACTCTGTAATGGGATCCTGCTCAAAAATTGTGGATGATTCGGGGTTCCCCGAGGACACCCGACAGTCTTCTTAAGTTACCAGGAACATATGCATAGTCGTTAGAGGTCGTTGGACAGTGACAGGTGCATATGGGTCCTATAATTTAGGAGGTTCTGCCATAGAATGGTATTAGAGCTCGTTACAAAGTCTTTGTTGTATTGTTTTACAAAAACTTCAAAATGATTTGGGACAAATCTATTTAACTTGTTAATTTGGTCCAAATTGCTTCCGACTTATCTTATTTCATTCTCACCATTCCTTATTTGATTAAAAAGGCTTTGTGTGGTGGAGTAGTAATCTTATTATGCCCTATATAAAAACAACTGTTGTTTATGTGCCTTATAAGCTTTGATGTTTTTGTTCGTAAGAACGATTCATGCATCATGATTAATTCACTTGTTACTTCCTTCACCTCTGAGTCTGGGTTGGGTAGTAAGTCTGGGTTGACTTATGTAATCCATCCTGGCTGCTCTTTAGACTTTGATCAGATTATCTTATTTAGATTAATCTTGCTTCCTACAGTATGGCTCATACCAAGATAACGTCCCATAAGTCCGTTGGACCTAAAGGAGTTCCTCGTCATCAGCTTGCCCCTAGGAATGACGGTGCTAGCAGTAGTAGCTCTAGGCCTGATCCCTAGGCAGAGATACAGAGGCTTACAGCAGAGTTAGCTCAGGCTACTAGAGATAGGGCTATGGATGCCATCCATGTGGGAGAGTTATGGGATAGATTGAGGTGTCTCACCACAGCTCACAAGAACTGCGAACGTATGTTAGTTCGTATGGTGGAAGGAAGGAATGAAGCTTGGTAGAGAGAAGATGTAGCTAGAGCTAGGGCTCATGAGCTAGAATTCTATGTAGAAGACTTAGAAGAACATAATACTAATCTACATGAAGAAGTCCATATGCTGAGCAATCTCCTAGATCCAAATCATGAACCTCAAGCTGATGCAATGGATCCCGGTGTTATTCTTGCTGATGATAGTGAATCGGATGAAGAAGAAGAAGAAGAAGATCCGGAAGAATTAGTAATAATTAATGAAAGTGATAATGAAGGCGGAAATGTTTCCAGAATGGATACCGATCACGAGGTTTGAGGTGATCGAGGAGAAGAGTAGAGTTGTAAAATAGTGAGATCTAGTTAAGTTAAGTAGTCTTGTGTAGGTGAGGGCTTGTGTTTAAATAAGAGATATCCCGGTAGTGTGTGAATTTCTTGAAGATTTACCCGGTCTACCACCTAATAGGGATGTTCAGTTTAACATAGAGTTAAAACCTAGAATAGCTCTGATCTCTCGAAGAGCTTATAGGATGCCTCCTAAGGAATTAGCCGAGTTGAAGACTCAGTTGCAAGAGTTGATTAATAAAGGATTTATCCAACCTAGTTCATCACCTTGGGGATGTCCTGCATTTTTTGTGAAAAAGAAAGATGAGACCCTGAGGTTGTGTGTTGACTATCGTCCGTTGAATGAAGTGACCATTAAGAATAAGTATCCCTTACCTTGGATAGACTTGCTTTTTGATCAACTGGCTAGAGCCAAAGTTTTCTCCAAGATTGATTTGAGGTCAGGCTATCACCAAATCAAGATTAAGCCTAAAGATATTCCCAAAACGACATTTACCACAAGATATTGATTATATGAATACTTGGTAATGTCTTTTGGTTTGAAAAATGCTCTAGCTTATTTCATATATCTGATGAATTCAGTATTCATGCCTGAGCTAGACAAGTTTGTAGTGGTGTTTATTGATGACATCCTAGTATATTCCAAGAACAAGAAGAAACATGCAGAACATCTCAGAATTGTCCTGACCCGCTTGAGAGAACATCAACTATATGCCAAGTTCAGTAAGTGTGACTTCTGGCTTAAGAAAGTACAGTTTTTGGACATGTCTTGTCAGCTGAAGGAGTTGCTGTTGATCCAAGCAAAGTTAAGGATATGCTTGATTGGAAACCGCCAACCACTGTTCATCAGGTTTGGAGTTTTCTGAGAATGGCGGGGTATTACCATCGTTTTATTCCAGATTTCTCTAGAGTATCCAAGTCCATCACTGGGTTGTTGAAGAACCAAGCCAAGTTTGTCTGGTCATCTGATTGTGAAGAAGCTTTCCAGACTTTGAAGAGACTGTTAACCACTGCACCAATATTAGCCCAACCTGATATCGAGAAGTCATTTGACGTTTATTGTGATGCTTCGGGTATTGGTATTGGATGTGTATTGATGTAAGAAGGCCGAGTCATTGCCTATGCTTCCAGACAACTTAAGCAACATGAAGAGCACTATCCCACTCATGATCTAGAGTTAGCAGCAGTTGTCCATGCTTTGAAGATTTGGCGACATTACCTGCTTGGTAATACATGCCATATTTATACAGATCACAAGAGTTTAAAGTATATCTTTACTCAATCGGATTTGAACATACGACAGAGAAGATGGTTAGAATTGATTAAAGATTATGACTTGGAAGTACATTATCATCCTGGTAAGGCAAATGTGGTTGCAGATGCACTCAGTCGTAAAAGTTATTGCAATTGCCTGACCGTAAAAACAATGGGTTTGACTTTATGCCAAGAGATGGAAAAGTTGAGTATAGAGGTAATTCAACAAGGTAGTTTGACCAATCTAACTATTGAAGCCACTATTCGAGACCAGATTATTGCTGCTCAGAAAGAAAAAAGGGTATAGCCCATATCAAAGAATGAGTCCGGAATGGAAAAGCGGAATGCTTCAAGATAGATGATGAGGGGGTGCTATGGTTCAAGAATCGTCTTGTGGTACCAAAGGTTCCTGAGTTGCGACAGTCAATTCTTGAAGAGGCGCATGCTACTAGGTTATCTATTCATCCGGGAAGTAATAAGATGTACCATGACTTGAAACAGAGGTTTTGGTGGACCAAAATGAAGATAGAAATTGCCTGGTATATAGCAAAGTGTGATACTTGTCAAAAGCTGGGTTTAATCGGTTCGAATCGTCGTTGCTCCTCGGTTATAGAGACTCAACTCTCTGTTCATCATCGTAGTTTAATAACTAGAACTTGAGTAAGGATTGAGAAAGTGTTGGATATGAAGTTTCATGATCTCATTACGTATCATGTCAGCTTTGTATATGATCTTTTTATAAAAATGTTGATATAAAGAATCTTGTTAGAGAGCGTTTACGCAAAAGAACTTTGGTTATTGCTAAAGCCATACCTTGAATCCCTGAGCCTGCATTACTGAGTCTTCTCAGTTTTATTTCGGTTAAGTCTTGTTGAGTAATTTTGTACTCAGTGTTCATTGACCCTTGTTGCAGGTGAGCCTCATGAGTAGGTCTGTTTTGGACCGTGCTGCATGACTGTTGTTCAGGTCGATGACGATAAGTGAATGTGTGATCCTTGGGCATGATACTTATATTGTGTGTTTGTATAATGTACTAATGCCACTCCACTACTACTATGGTTTGTAATAATTATCGAACTTAGTTTGTAAGATTTGAAACTACTGTTTTGTAAACTAAGTTATTGTAAGACTTTCGCTAATTTAGTCTGATGTAGATATTTGAATAAATGTTGTAATACTGCAATGGCTCTGTAATGGGATCCTGCTCAGAAATCATGGATGATTTGGGGTTCCCCGAGGACACCCGACAGTCTTCTTAAGTTACCAGGGACATATGCATAGTCGTCAGAGGTCGTTGGACAGTGACAGGTGTATATGGGTCCTATAATTTAGGAGGTTCTGCCACAATATTCCTCCAACCTGCTGATCCGCGCTGCTTCCTCATCCTTCCTTCTCTGCCGGCTTCTGTAGGTATATCTGTCGTTAGGGAAACCATGCTCCCAAGAAATGTTCCGTCCTAAACCTCTCGTTCGGCCACTGTGTTCAGCAGTCCCGATGGCATACGTGAGTTCATCCTTCTCTCTATTGGGCCTGAACGCACCAATAGCTTTAGCTTGTAGAGCATAAGAAAATCTTTGTGTTGCTCTTTCAAAATTTGGGCCATGAATCAGCTTCCCGGTCTCTAGGTCCAGTCTTCCCCCATGAGCGAAAAACTAATTCTTCGTGTGTTTGGGCCAATTGAGTGATTCTGGTGTGATACCCTTGGCAAGAATGTCCACTTCCATTTTTTCCCACTTAGGAATGGCAGTCACGTAGCCACCAGATCCCATGCCATGGTGGTATACCTTCTGTCGGGCATTCTCTTGGTTCCTTCTTACCCGTTCCTCACCCTCTTTCGATGTCTTGTACTGTACAAAATCATTCTAGTAGGGCCTCAACTTCACGAGCGGGCCCCTAGTATTAAAATTGGGCGTTAGGTTCTTGACGTATTTCGTGTATAGGGATTTCTTCCAAGTCTAGAATTGTGTGGCCATCTTCTTCATAGCTCACTTTTGAACTAGCTCCTTCAATTCATCATCGTTGATATCATCATAATCACCTACTTTCAATGTGAAATGTTGAAGGATATCATACCAAATTAAATTCTTATCAAGATCAGAGACAAAACTAACATGAGGCTCGTTGATCTTTTGCTTCCATTCACGGGCACTGATTGGAAGTCTGTCCCATATAAGGTACTCACAGTGTTGCACGAATTTCCTTGCATGTGGACCAAGTGGTTCGCCTATCTCGATATTGAATTCCGATATTATGTAGCGCCCCTCCAATGGCTTTTTTGGGCCTCGAATATTTTTGCTTTTCGTCGTTGTGGTCGTCGATCCAGAGGGCTATGTATAAAAAAAGAATAAATAAATATCATGTGTACACATAACAGATGATAGATATTCAAATATATATATATATACAATATTCAAATATATATATATATATATACCTCGCTAGTATTTTCTTGGTTATCTTCAAGAGCCAGGTATTGACTCCCGTCATCTATATCCTGCTGGTCACCATTGGCAAATTGAGTGCCGGTGTTGATAATATTCATCATTTCTTCATCCATGTTGTCTCTCGGGGTAGCCATCTAGCTTTTACTCCACTAGATATATCTATAAAAAATAAAATATGTTTCAATAAATAACCATCTTCACTAGTTGACCTTGCTTACGTGATCATCTCGGCGAGCATTTCTCCACCGGACGGCACCGTACTTGGCCAAGGAAGAGCTCCGATTCTACAAGGAAGGGAACACGGTCTTCCACGACCGTTGTCGCTCTCCCTCGTAGAATCAAAGCTCCTCCTTGACTTCCGTTATCGCTCGGCAGAGAACATGCTAGCCGAGATGAACACGGTCCATAAGTTCAACTAGTACGGATTTTCTACAATTTTCTAACTATTTTCTAAGTTTTTCATTTCATGGAAAAATTAATTCTAAAAAATAAAAGGCATGATTTCTAAGTATTTCATTTCATGGAAAAAATAATTCTAAGTGACCTGCTCGATATCGGCGAGCTCGCGGACGTTTAGATTGCCGAGGATAGTAACATTTGTAGATGACATTTATAGGTCTGAAGTTATCAAATATCCATCAAATTATAGCTCAAAAACATGTTTTAATAAATAACCATCCGTACTAGTTGACCTTGCTTACGTGATCATCTCGGCGAGCATTTCTCCACCTGATGGCACCGTACTTGGCCAAGGAAGAGCTCCGATTCTACGAGGAAGGGAACACGGTCTTCCACGACCGTTGCCACTCTCCCTCATAGAATCAAAGCTCCTCCTTGACGTCCATTACCGCTCGGTAGAGAACATGCTAGCCGAGATGAACACGGTCCACAAGTTCAACTAGTACGGATTTTCTATAATTTTCTAACTATTTTCTAAGTTTTTTATTTCATAGAAAAATTAATTCTAAGATCACGTAAGCCGCCGCTTTGTCGATCCGATCCAATGCGGTTTCACCAACGCTGAGCGTCGTTTAGGTTGCCTTGTTTGACGGTTCATTCATGATCGATTCCCGCTACTGACAGGCACATATAAGAGATCAAAAAATAGCATAATCATGTCCATTATTTTGGTTGACGTAACATGACACAAATGTAACATGACACAAATGCTACTGACAGGCACATACAAGAGAAAATAGCATAATCTTTCCTTGGTTTCCAAAACATGTCAGCAGCCAAAACTTGTGAACAGACAACATCTTTCCTTGGTTTCCATTTGTACCTAGCTGCAGTGAGGCATCGCGGGGAAGGCTCGGGTGCGCTCCGGTTGTCCAGCGAAGAAAAAAAGATTGACACTTAGTAAACAGACATAATTACATGGGCTTAATTTCTTGTCACTTCCTAAGGTATGTAAAATCTCAACATGAACTCTATATCCTTTATGTTTTGAGGGGATGTATGCTGATTTTTTTTTTCAAAACCTTTCAGTCAGGACATTATATCACGGATTATAGCAGGCATAACACTGAAGGAAGCTATCCGAATGAGTTCGGTATGCAGCACATCGAGAAAAGCCTGGATTTACCATCCTAATCTTGACTTTGATATTTTCTCCATATCTAGGACACCATGAAAATAATAACTATAGCTTCCCATGTCATCTTTTTAACAACCAGAATTCATCTCACCGGTGAGGCAGCGCGCGCGAGGAAGGCTCGGGCGAGCTCCGGTGAGGCAGCGCGGGGAAGGCTCGGCCGCACTCCGGTGAGGCCGCGCGTGCGGGGAAGGCTCGGGCGAGCTCCGGTGAGGCAGCGCGGGGAAGGCTCGGCGCGCTCCAATGAGCACGAGTGAGGTGGGGGTTGGGGATGAGGACGGCGCGCGCTCCAACGAGGACGAGCGAGGCGCGCTAGCCGGCCGGAGAAGAAGCGCGCTTGCGCGTGGGGCCGGTGACAGCGTGCGCGCGTGATGAGGCGATGCTAGGGTGGTCGCCTGGGGGCGGCGGCGCTGCTGGATCGATCTGGTGGAGAAGATGAGGCGTCGGCGTGGCGGAGATAGAGAAGAAGAGAACCAGGGCGTGGTTTATAAAGGGAGACCTTTAGTCCCGGTTGGAGCTACCAACCGGGACTAAAGATTCTTTAGTCCCGGGCGATAGTTAGAACTGGGACTAAAGGTCTGAGCTTTAGTCCCGGGTGTAGCCACGACCCAGGAGTAAAGGGCATTTTGGCGGGCCGCGAAAACTGCAGCTCCACCTTTAGTCCCGGGTGGTTGATCCATCCGGGAGTAAAGGGGGGCTGTAGTTGGCTTTCTCCAATTTCTATAAGTTTTTTTCCTTTTTATATATTTCTTTTATATAAATATGCAGAGAGTTATTAATTGCCTAATAAATAAAATATTATCCAAAAAAATTATAAAAAAATTCTTGGACTTGGTTTTGCATTATTATACACAATAAAATAACTCACATTGCGATCCGGACACTTGTAGAAGATACGGCCCTTGTTGGGACACTCCTTCCTCACCGGTACTCCATCACAATCTTCTCCTCACACTTGCCGCATGCAATGAGAGGGGGGTCCGGCCTCAGTCGCTTTGTAACTCGATGAGAGGTCGTGGACCCGGAAGCAGTTGCCATCTACTCTCTATACTCATTTTTAATATAATATAAATTTCTCATTGTATAAACAAATAAAATTAAAAAAAACTCTAAAATTATCTATATCTCTAAAGCATGAAGTGTGCTATGCATGCTAGAAATGAAAGCTCAATACTAGTTTTGAATTACTACTTTAACCTTCCTTCATCCAAATATGCAAACTTTAAAGTGATTTTGAGCTTAAATGGCTTACAAATAAAAAAATCTACCATAAAGAAAACCACATATATCTAGTCCATAAAATTAAATAAGCTACTGATGAAACATGAGAGTATAAAGTTGATAACCTTTAGAATCGATGGAGGAATGGAAGAAATCTTGTGATCACCGGTGATGAGGAAGAAGAGAGGCCGGCGATGAAGCAAGAACACTAAGCTCGAAGTGGCTCGGGCTCGGGGAGGAACAAGGGGTATATAGGAGGGAACCTTTAGTCCCTGTTGTAGACAGAAATCGGGACTAAAGGTCTCTTTTCTAGTTCCGGACGGAGCCTCCAGCCGGGAGTAGACTTTTACTTTCGGTTGGAGGGACCAACCGGGAGTAAAAGTGAACCTTTAGTCCCGGTTGGTAGCTCCAACCGGGACTAAAGGTCCCCTCTAGCAAAAGCCTAGCGTAGTAGCCGTTGAGCAGGGACCTTTAATCCCAGTTAAAGCTACCAACCGGGACTAAAGGTTTCTTTAGTCCCGGATGCGAAAAATACCGGAACTACAGCTAAATTTCAAAGTGGATCAAATGTTCTTTCTCTACTAGTGTATATAAGAGTATATATGCCTGTCTCCATCATGGACTGACAAGCACTTCACCCCAAATCTCTTTGAGAGAGATCCTGTAGTTAGAGAAGATAAGACTCTGGTTGGATTAGTCAACATAATCAGGAGATTAGTGCAATGACAGTATAGTCACCAAGAAAGAAAGAAATAATATTTGTATAAGATAATAGCATATCCAAAAATCCAATAAGCTACTACGTACACGAAAATGACGGCTCCAATTATTGTTGTCTCGGCCGTTGTTGGCATATGCCAAGACCAGCACAGCTGTTCTCATTCTCAATTTCTCATATATAATTCTGCTGAGAATTGAGATAGCGGACAGCCTTCCTTTTTTATACATGCAAACAATGCATGCCGTGGCGAGTAGATGCTCCAACTGTGGTAGCTGCGGCCATGGCTCGATAGCCTGCCGCATCGCCACCGCAGACCACCAGAGAGTGAGTGAGGCCGCCGCCATGCGCTGTGGCGGCGGTGGCGCCGCCGCGGTAGGGCTGAGGCTGTTCGGGGTGCAGCTCCGTGCCGCCTCAACAAATGGCGTTGGCGCCGCTGCCGCTCCGCCGGCGCCGGCGTTGCAGCTGCACAGGAGCTACAGCGTGGACTGCTGCCTGGGCGGCTGGCCTCTGCCTGTCGCGCCGTCGGGCTTGCTCCTGTCAATCGACGAGTGCTCGGCCGAAAGAGCCGGCGACGGCGGTGGCTACCTCTCCGACAACGGCGGTCGCGGGTCGGCAGCGTTGCGGGAGAGGAAGAAAGGGGTCCCGTGGAGCGAGGAGGAGCACCGGCTGTTCCTGGTGGGGCTGGACAAGCTGGGCAGGGGCGATTGGCGCGGCATCTCCCGGGGCTTCGTCACCACCAGAACGCCCACGCAGGTGGCCAGCCACGCCCAGAAGTTCTTCCTCAGGCAGAACAGCGCCGGCGCCGCGAAGAAGAGCAGCAAGCGCCGCTCCAGCCTCTTCGATATGGTTAAAAAAGCTACTCCTATCTCAAATCTTTCGGTTTTTTAGTTCCTTTTCTGTCTGGAAGAACAAATTATTTATACTGAAAAAATATTTCTGACACTCGATGCGTGGTAGGTTCAGGATTGTGAGAGTGAAAACAGACACGTGGTGCTTGTCGTCTCCAACCCGTCAGGTTGCAAGGCCGTCGGCACCTCGAACTCTCTGTCTCCGAAGGCATTAGTTTCAGAGATGAACGAGGAACAAGCTCATGGACGATACCACTGCTCCCCGCTGAACCTGGAGCTCGGCATGTCTCTGTCACCGCCGATGCCGTCCATTGGAACCTAGCTTGCGTGCTTGCCACTTACGCCGCCGTCCGTCGATCCATGAATCCACAAGATCGAGGAGTGAAAATGGCAACAAGTGTGCTGAAGCTGAAGCAAATTCGACAACAGACATGCATGAAGATGTATGGTTATAAACGAAGCTTGAATCGATGTATTGTAAATCTGGCCCTGATTTACCGTTTACCTGAAAATAACCGCAGCCTGTCCTAAAAACTGTACATGCATCTCACTTTTTGACGGGCCAAAGTTTTTTTAGAGGTAGTGGCACTCCATGGGTGAAGCGAGCAGACCTGACGTGTGCACTGCGTCCACGACCCAAAGTGGCTGAAGTAGTGCCATTGACAATTGGCGAGCACTCATCTAGATCTAGGCGTATATATAATTCTACATAGTGCGCGCTTGTGCTAGCTCCTTAATCTGGCCAGCATTTGGCGATAGGTTCATTTGCGCATATAAATATATCTGTATGTTGCCGGATTCAAGGCAGTCATTCATCATGTCATATGCCAACCTGAAAGTGGATGCCTTTCAGAATTCAAAGATTCAGAGAAGAGATCTCAACAGATCTGTGTTTGCCAAGGCAATAGTGGAGGAACGTGCGTGTGGCGTGCGCGTGTTGCTGTATCTGAAATTCTGGATGAATCTGACGATGCAGCTGATCCAAGGACGACGATATGTATCTCTGATGCAGGTCTTTTGCATTAGTATTATTCATTCTGCAATTAAAAAGCGATCGAATCAGCCAATATTATTATACTTGAGCAATGAAATATACATCACATATTGATCCAGTGTGCACACAGCACACCCAAGTATAGAAGAGTACAAGGAGCACTAGATAGAGAGAAACAAAGATTATAAGACAAAGATGCACACAATAAGATGAGATGATGACTGCTCACCGGCATGCATGTCGTCAGATGAGATGCTGGCGGCTCCTGGCCATACAATATCTAGGTACCCAATTAACCCGGATTAAGGCCGGCGGTTAACTACTTAACTGGTTATCATACGCAGACGGATGGATCTGCATCTGACGACACCACACCACAGGGTTTTTTCTGGGGTTTTGGACGCCCTTGTTGTTGCAAACAGACAGCCTTTAGAGCGATAGTGACGCGTGAGCTACTTCTGCTCTGCGTGACAAGCTTCCGTCCGTAGCCACGTGATGCCGATAGCAGCCACTAAAGATGGCAACGGGAACAGGCCACCATCCCGTCCCCGCGAGGACAAATTTTCCCTGTCCCCGTCTCCGCGAACATCAACAGGGGACATTTCTTCTCCATCTCTGTTCCGGATTTAATCCCCACGGGGATCCCCATCCCCGAGCACAACAAACAATGTACAAAATCACAAAAACTAAACCGCAGAAACCAAATCGCAGAAACATGACTACACGAGAAAATTTACAGAGACACATCCCAGAATCCTAGATTCATAGTAAGTCTAAGCAATCCAGCAAGCATTCGGTGGCAGGCATGGCTGCTGCGCCTCACGGCTGATGGCTCTGACGAGGCCGGTGGGTGGCTCCTGGCGGGCGGCGGATGATGTCCCGAGTCCTGGAGAGTGGACATCGAGAGATGCAGCAGCGTCGGACATGGAGAGATTCAGCGGCGTCGCATTGCGCTTCTAGCGTCGGAGCGGATGCAGGCAGCTGCTTCGCATCGCCTTCTAGCGTGGGAGCGGAGAGAGCGATGTAGGGAGGAGGGAGCTATGTAGGGATATGGCGAGATGCGGTGTCGGAGCGGAGGGGAGGGAGCGAGACGTCGGAGCAGAGGAGAGGAATCGGGGCCGAGGAGCACCCAACCATCCCTGTCCCCGTCATCCCCAGCGGGGATAGATTTCCCACCGAATTCATCCCCGTAGGGAACAATCTGTCTCCACCCCCGTCCCCTAATAGAGGAATTCCTCGCGGGGAATCGGAGATCGGGTCCCCATTGCCATCTTTAGCAGCCACGCATACAACACGCGAATCCAGCCACCGGTGACAAACTGCCACATCGATCGGTCACCGGCGATGGGGGAGCCAATGGACCAACAGCAACCGCAGCGCATGCAGCGGACCCCTTGGATTATATTATGTTTTTTCCAATAACGCTGGGAAGCGGGCCAGCGTCCCCCCGATGCTATGTTGGTGGGCCACGTCACCAGCCCAATAACCTCTCGCTCCTTCGTTTCTCAAAACTGCTCATCCGCTCATCACTATCCACTCGTTCCTATCGCTCATATCCGCTTGCATGCTGCCTCCAAGCGTAGTGCTTTACTCATCCACTCATTCCTATCTAATCCGTTCGCTTCCTTGCCCCTCTTTTCTCTCTCCCCAATCTGCTCCCTGGTGCGCATCCAACATAGAGCAACGAGCAGCGATGGTCTACGACGTGCTGGTGAGCCGCAGCGTGGTGGCGCAGAGGCAAGCTTGCGTCGATGTGGAGGCAGGCAAACCCTGACGACAGTTGCTCGTGCACGACGACGTGAGGCCAGCGAGCCACGCGGGCGATGGCGTAGAGGTAGGAGAGCTCCGTGGCACGCGTTTCACGCAAAGGTGAGCTCGCGGCGGCGCGAAGGCGGGCAAGCCCTGACGACAGCTGCTCGTGCGTGATGACGCTAGGCTAGCGAGCCGCTTCTGAGGCACAGCGCTCGGCCGCTGGGCCCGCTAGGCATGACATGCTCGGCGCTCGGCTGCCGGCCCTGCCAGGCGCGGCGTGCTACTGCCCTCTCCCACTCATGCAGTTGTTGTCTCCCAGGCACATCACGAGACCGATGCCTCCTTTCCACGTCATGCTGCCGATGTCTCCCTTCCACGTTGTGTAGCCACCGCAGCTAGGCCGCCACCTCCAAGCGTCGTCGGGCCACTGCCTCCGGTGAACTCCACACGCCGACGAGCCTCCATTCTTACGAGCAGCAAGTAAATGTTGCACTGTGATGAAAGTGCATGTTGCAACCGTATGTTTCAAATGTTTTAGAGGTATGTCGCAAGTGCTTCATACGGATGTTGCAAAAGTAGATCGTGAGGTTGCACATGTTGCAAGAGTATATTCCAAAATGTTTCATCTATTTTTAGTCTTATGTTGCACCAAGTGTTTTCATGTTGCAAGTTACAAGTGTTTCATGTGGATGTTGAAATTTGTTGCAGTGGTTATACATGTATGTTGCGAGTGTATTGTTCCAAATGTTTTAGACGCTTTAGATGTATGTTGCACATGTGAAAGGTCCTCGTTTGGTTTTGGTAATTGAGTGACAACTTTAGGTGGACTGATATGTATTTGAGTGAGATACACATGTGATTAGTCCACAAGTACATCATGTGTGAGCAACCTATGCCATGGAGGTGAAATGACTCGGATATGTTGCAAGGCTCACACATGTGATGAAGGAGCTCATTGCATATGAGACATGACATGGAGTCATGTGACTAAGGTGAAGAAGATCAAGACAAAACTTGGCTTGATGGACCGATTGCAAGAGTGAAGGGCAAGTTAGAGGCTTTGGAGCGATGGACCGCGTGGCGGTGAAGCTTGAGCAAAACTTGGCGTCAATGGACAAAGGCAACGGTGAAAAGCAAGTGAGGTCAGGATCGATGAACCAATAAGGTCACATGATGATATGAAGTGGATCATATCATTTGTGATTTGGTTGGTGTATGTGTTGCGTCAACACCGGAGGAGATGTAATGGAATGCGCAAGACAATGGTATATTTGTAGGGTATTTTATTTCATCGGTCATAGGTGTGTAGAGAAGTTTATGACCGAGTTTATGATAGATGGCCGTACTATCAAGAGGGGCAAACTTGTTTGCATATCGATCATCTAGTGCCACTTGAGCGATCTAACTTTGCATACGTGTTAGGATCGAGTGGCGATGTGAATTGAGTGATTAACTCCTTAAAAATGATTGTGAAAATGCTAACACACATACACATGGTGGTGTTGGCACATTTGCTAAGGAGAAGAAGTTAGACTTGATGTGGATCAACTCCGTGAAGAAAAGGAGGTGAAAAGAGGTCACCGGAGATGACCGAACGCAGGCCTCGGTAGGACCTGCATGTTCGGTTAGTGTTAGCAGAAGAGGTGCGGTCTCGGTCCGAGACCAAACGCTGAACAGTAAACAGGACCGGACATGCAAGGCCTGCGTCTGGTCAGACATGATGTACGCTGACGTAGCCGTAGGCAACAAGGTAGAGGAGGACCGGACGCAAGGGCGAGTCCGGTCAGGTTGGATCTGACGTGTCCGATCGTGTTTTGGCGTCTCTGGGAGCTCTCTATTGTTGATCGGACGCTAAGGCATGGTGAGTCCGATCAAGTTGAGCAGCGTGTCCGATCAGTGGCTGCAGGCGCGTGCGTGAGTTAGCTGTTGGCGGCAACGGCTAGTGACACGTGGAAGCATGGCAGCGACCGGACACAGGGACCGGCGCGTCCGATCAGGTGGACCTGCGCGTCCAACCACTGTGAGTTTTGCTCAGTGAAGGGGTAACGGCTATTTTAGCCCTTGGACTATAAATAGAAGTGGTGGCTAGCCTTGGGCCGGTTGTTGAGCACCCTTGAGACTCGGTGGCTTGTGTAGGTGTGCTTGGGAGCCCTCTAACTTACTTGTGCTTAATAGTGATCATCCGATTGAGTGTGAGTACGATTCTAGTGCGATTGCATTGTAAGAGTGCATCAAGTGGCACTAGGTGATCGAGTTGCAAGCCGATGGTGCTTGCTACTCTTGGAGGTTGCCACCTCCTACACGGCTTGGTGGTGGTCTTCGTTGAAGCACACAAGGAAGATTGTGCGATGCTCCGAAGAAGTGATTATGAGGGGTATTGTGCTCACTTCGTGGGAGCCACGAAGAGCAACTCTAGTAGAGCGTGTCATTGAGCTACCCTCACTTGTGGGTAGGTTCTTCCGATGCCCAATGTGTGGGCTTGATGGGTGATGCCAATTAGTCGCCGAATCACCAAGTGAGCGGTCGACACAACGGGGACCAGCTTGGTGGCAACCAAGTGAACCTTAGGATAAAAAATCATCGTGTCAACCTTGTTCATCCTGTTGGTTTACAATTCCCTTTACACAAGCTTGTATTTACTTTTATATACATAGTGCTCGTGTAGTTGCTCTTGTAATTAGTTAGCTTGTGTAGCTTGCTAGTTACCTTCTTGTCTGTGTAGCATAGAAGTAGCTCCGTTGCATGACTAATTTGGTTTTAGTAACCTTGTTAGTCACATTGCTTAGTTTGTGTAGCTAAGTGTTTTGCTCTCTAGTTTGGGTTGTGTAGCCTTGTTATTGAGCATTGCTAGTGAGCTTAGGTGGCTTTATGCTTTTGCTTACTAGTTTGTGTAGGAGCTCCCTCAATTGCTTTAAGTGCTAGTTGCATAGGTTTGTGTGACCTTGCTTCTAGAATTGATTAGGTGAGCTCTAGCTAGCCTAGCACCTTAGTTGCTTAATTAGTATCTTTGTAAGGTGTTAGAGAACTTAGATAGAGGGGCGTAGTCTTGGCTGAACCGTTAGTTTTAATTCCGCATTTGTTTCGGTTAGCCTGCGCGATTAATTTTAAAAATGACTATTCACCCCCCTCTAGTCCGCCATCTCGACCCTACAACATGTTTTATTTAGGTGTTGCATATGTTTCACGCATATGTTTGGAAGTGTTTCATCCGGATGTTGCATATGTTTCACGCATATGTTTGGAAGTGTTTCATCTGGATGTTGCATATGTTCTACAATAGCTACACACGTGTTTCCCTGGTGTTTCATACGTATGTTGCAAGTGTTTCAATTGATTTGGATGTATGTTGCAAGTGTTTCATCTAAATATTACAAAAGTAGATCTGATGTTGCACATGTTGCAGTGAAACCCACATGTAGCAGCCACCTGCTGTAGCTGTTGGGCCCGCCTACATGCGCATAGATGTGGAGGGAGCGCCATAGTGTGGGCGCAGGCACGGAGCGACATGGGACACGAAGCGCGCGTGGGCCATGATGTGGGCGCGTGGGCCACGATGTCGATACAAGATGTTCGACATTCTACCAAGGGGTATGCCCACGATTGTAGATTGTTTGGTAGAGGTTCGCGTGATCAGAAACTAGATGGTAACAGAGACACAAGACATAAGATTTATATAGGTTCAAGCCGTCAATGTGACGTAAAACCCTACGTCTTATGCTCTGTTGGTTTGTATTGCTGGAATATGAGATAAGATGTGGGATTCTGGGGATGCCGACAAGGGGACCCCTGTCCCTCCTTATATACTCTAGAGGGGTAGGTTTACAAGGAAAGTATCCTAGTCGGTTACATGGTAAGTATTACAATATCTATAGTATCCGATCAAATCTTCTAGGTGCCTTACGGTGTACGTCGAGCAGTGCCATGCGCCACAAGTCTTGATGTCATGGGCTGGACCATCCCTGATGGTGCAGCCCATGTCCTTTGCCGTGGGTACCCACAGCTAGTCCCCAAGCGCCTTGTATCCGCTTGGTGACGCCGTCTTGACCAAGTCCGAGAAGTCCAGTGAAGAGCCGACCAGTTTAACTGATGACCTAGACGGTGAAAGTCTAAGCCGACTAGTTTAAGTGGTGACCTGGGCGGTGAAAATCGAAGCCGGCCAGTTTAACTGGTGACCTAGGCAGTGAAAGTCATATCCGACCAGTTTAACTGGTAAGCAGAGCTTGGACCAAGCCTAAGAGAGGCTCACCAATAGGATGTAAGGAGTTCAAGATAAAAATTTGAGAATTCTTGGTCTGTGAAGTGTACACACTTAAGTGCCAAGTGTGATGGCGCCAACGACGTAGTCATCAGAGCAGAGCAAAGCCATTAAGCGACAAATTTGGCGTAGTCAAAGCATCATGAAGAAGAGCCAGTACATGCACCACAAGATGCAGTGTACACATTGTAGTCCCCGAGCCTGAGATTAGGTGTAGGTTACACCTAGTGTCAGGGTCTTGAAGAAAAAGAAGCAGTCCCCAGCATAGCTGAGAAAACATAGCAGTGCATTCACCGTAAGGTGAAGTGTACACACTTAGTCCCCGAGTCTGCTAGAAGATAAAGAATGAATCTTATAGCAGGGTCAAAGAAATCAGGAGCTTGATATTTCGGTGTTGATGCGTAAAGTAGCCAACGTCATCTGCCATGTATCTACCAAGACCCCCAACGTGTTGTTCAAGATCAGCACCCTGACCCGAACAACATGGAGCAACTTGATAGCACACATGGCATGCAACGCCGTCGAAACATAGTAAAATCCGACTGACAAGAGAGTCCCCAGCTTGCCTGGTGACTCTTGCACAAAGAATCCAAACACCGAGGAGTCCCCAGCTGAGCTGACGAGCCCCCAGCGCAGCTGACGATGAAGCCCAAGCGATGAATGATCCGACCAGCTGGTTGGCGAAGAAGCAAGCACCGAGCAGTCCAACCAACTGGTTGGCGGTGAAGTGAGCGCCGAGTAGAAGTGAGCGCCGAACAGTCTGACTAACTGGTTGGTGACGAAGGTCATGAACCTAGCGGTCCGACCAGTTAATCGGCGGAGAAGTCCGAAGGCTAGGTGGTGCGACCACCCAGACGATGATTCTGCAATACAAATATGTAGAGCGGCTAATACATGTTGTAAAAATAAAATATATGAACTCAGCGATGAAGAAAACAGAGCGGAGTTGATCATGAGCAATGTATCGGCGAATTTTATATCCTGCCGAGCAGTTTATGTTTATTTGAAGTTTGTTCATATTTTAAATATGAATAACTTCCTTCCAGTTGGTTCTATATCACGTCACCAGCTCTGACTAGCCCAAACTCTATAGCGCGGAGTGGCCGGCACCCATGTACGCGTAAGAGAGAGAGCATCGCCAAGGAGCCGCTGTTGTCTGTCCATAACGCAGAGCATGGCTCGTGCACGTGTAGGAGGAAGTCGAGGTCAGGACCGATTCTGGATGCCGTGAGTAAGAATGTGGCTTGTCGGCGAGTCGAGTGGATAATATCTTTAAGATATTACGCATGGAGAATTAGCGGACAACGAATGGAGCGTTGTGGAGACGTTGAGTATGGAGAATAAATGGCGAAGTAATAATTGGAGAAAACATGGTGAAATCATGGAAGAAATTGTATTAAATGCATATATAAGAAGGATACTTATCTTTAATCAGAACGTCTGGTCGGTGGCGTATGACGTTATCTGGTCGGCGTCGACGAAATTGCGCAGCCCTCGAGCTTTTCGGCCTGTCGTCATGGCGGCAGTCACGGTCATCGTTGCGTCGTTGTTCACGGCGATCATCATTGCGATACAGTAGACGATCAGAGCGAGTAGTTCGGGCGCGTTGTCCTTATATTACTGGTCGGCCTTAGGCAGATCAGATTCAGGGAGATCTTGAAGCAGCCACATTCGATCTGATCAACGGCTGAGTGGAGTAGTTGGCGTGTCGTAAAGACGTAGTCAGACCACATTAGTCGTGCAAGGGCCGGAGCCCTATGGACTCTAGCACGTGTAACCGGTCGACGAGGAAGGCAATCCGCCGCGTGACACGTACGGCGATAGGATTCATGTTGATGCTTGGCCAACTCGAATGATGTCGTGGACATCGTGTTGCACCACGGGTCGGAGCGATGCTACATGCGTGTAGCGGTCAGTTGCGTCGACGTCGAGTCTTGTCACAGATTGTTGAAGGGCGCCGCCACGATCAACCGCTCGACTGCGCGTACGTGAGCGTGTGGGTTGCATCGAGACGGCGAGTCCGTGGTAAGCTGATGAAGGACGCCGCCGCGAAAAAACGAGTTGCCACGGATGGCGTTGATCTTGAGATCCATCTGGTTTGTCACGGAATCAAGTGCACATCCCTATCTGACACGTCAATTGTCGACAAAAGATGCTCGGCAGTCCACCGAGGGGTATGCCCACACAATGATAGATTGTTTGGTAGAGGTGCGCGTGATCAGGAACTAGATGGTAACGAAGACACAAGACACAAGATTTATACAGTCCAGGCCGTCAATGTGACGTAAAACCCTACGTCCTGTGCTCTGTTGGTTTGTATTGCTAGAATACGAGATGAGATGTGGAATTCTGGGGATGCCGACTAGGGGACTCTGCTCCTCCTGCCTCTCCTTATATACTCTGGAAGTGTAGGGTTACAAAAAAAAAAGTATCCTAGTCGGTTACACGGTAAGTATTACAATATCTGTAATATCCGATTAGATCTTCTAGGTGCCTTGCGGTGTACGCCGAGCAGTACCGTGCGCCGCAAGTCTTGATGTCGTGTGCTGGACTGTCCCTAATGGTGCGGTACATGTCCCTTGCCGTTGATACCTGGAGTTATACCCCTACAGTGGGACGGGACACGGAGTGGCGCGGGCCACGGTGCGGGCGTGCGAGACACGGTGCGGGCATGGGAGAAGGAAAACAACAAAGCATTGATATGCAAAATTACTGTCAAGCAATTGATTAGCTATGCTATCGATGTTGCTAAATGCCGTCACATTCTAATTTCTAAAGTGCTTCCAGCTACCTCATCGTGACCGGTGTTACTGCCTGCAAAACCAATAGCAAAAACATCTGTAAAATTAGAACCAGGTTAATACTACTACTACAACTACAAAAGAGGAACTGCATAAGCAGGAAATGGATCTGCCGAGGACCCCGTGTACAGCAAACACATATACTTACATCAGTTGCCATTTGGTCCTTGGTTGAGAACAAGTCCTCCAGCATTTTGTCCAAAGAATCCTTAGCTAATAGAGACTTCTTCACTTCTTTATGTCCTGATGATTCTACAGAATCCTTATCAGGTGCGACGCCGTTTTGACACTGCAGCGATAACATCAGTTTAGCCTGATCAGATATCTCATCCTAGAGCAGTACATATCTTCATTGCCGTTCACTAGTTCAGGTAAACAATTGAAATGATAAACAACATCTAGCTTCAAGTTCTGCAAGATTGACATCCATGGAAGAGTACCACACCTCTGCATTAGCAGCTCCTGGATGCTCTGATGCGTCTCCATTTTGGTTCAACTCACATTCTGCAGCGCTGGAATGCCGCGCGGGTTCCTACAGAGCAGCTCGGTCGGACGCGTGACAACGATCAGAAAACGATGGAGACAATGACGAGAACATGTTGTCTGAGCTGAGCATCAAATCGCCGTGTCAGCACCTCACCTGATCCTTGGCAGCATCCTGCTGTCACTCCGGCTGGAACTTCTGCAGCAGCAAGGTGAGCAGCTTCTGCAGCTCGGGGGCACCTCCTCGGGGAAGAGCTTGGGGATGCCGTCCTTGGCGACGTTCTCGTTGACGCACCGCCTGATCAGTATCCTCAGGCACACCAGCAGCTGCAGCAGGGAGATGCCGAAGAAGCAGAGTTGGGGACTGAACAGTGAACCTGCACTGCAACGTCCGCGACGCGAGCGACGGAGCAGAAAGGAAGCAGGGAAGACAAACGGTGGGGAGGGGCAGGGGGTGCTGACGGGGTCGAGCTCGGCGTCTGAGGCGAGCTGGAGGGCGTCGCGGGCGATGGTGCGGTCGGCGGCGTCGAGGCCCGTGCGGCGCGTGCGCCAGAGCGCCTGAAGGATGTACTCGACCGACTCCTTGGACCCCGCGCGCGCCAGCAGTGGGAGGTGCGCGTGCCCCCACAGCGCCGCCGTCGCGCCGGGCTCCGGCTCCATCTCTGGGGTTCTGTTCTGCCACACCGGCGTCGACGGGGAGAGGGGGTCGGTTCGGTTCTGGTGGGCAGGAAGAAACAGCCCAGAAGATAAGCAAGTTGGTCCAATTACAGGAGACGGTGGCTGCTTAATTGTTGAGGCCTACGTAAGTTAATGGGCTTTACGAAGGCTGGACCAACAAAATCATTCAGTGCCCGCTTAGAGAAGGTTGGCTGCCTGAACTAAATAAACCCAGTCGAAATCGTTTAAATTACTCCCTGCCTCAGAACAAAAAAAAAACTGATGTTTTAGTTTTATTGTAAGCCAAACTATCTAAAGTTTTAGTTTTGTTCAAAGTCAAACAATGTCTTAAACTAAGACTTCATAATTGATCTACTGAGCACTATTTGTTTCAAAATACTCAGCACTTTACAACACGGAGCGGCACGGTGAAACCAGTGGCAAATCTATGATTTTAGGTGAGGGTATGTCACCTAAAAATTTTCATATACAATTCAGTAAATCCATTTTAGCACTTCGGTAATAACTGTAAAATTGACGAGTGATTCGGTCTATATGCACTAAGTAACACGATAAGGCTTAAATTCATGGATTAAGTACAATATAAATAGTTCAAAAGCCATCAACTTCAAAGAAAATATCCCGCTCAATGAAAATGAGCAATCATCCAAAAGATTATCTCCCATCTTATTTTGTAACTTTGTTTTCATTAATGATAGACTCTGATGTTAGGACAAACCCTCGACCTCGTGGTGTGATAGATGATTTTGTGATGTTAGGGTTTAGCAAATAGCAATTAAAGTAGACATGAATTTTTTTACGGAAAGCCGATGAGCAAAGATACTGAATCTCACCTCAATTCTGATCACAAATTGCGCGGCGCGCCGCCGCTGCCGGTGCGGTCAGTCTGAGGCTCTGGGAGCGTTGTGGTCGTGGGAACTATGGACGACGACGACTGGATGCTCGTGCTCCGTATTGGTGATTTCCGATCTAGTATGCGTATGCTGTCGAGCGGTGAAGATCTGAAGGAACCGTCGAACGAACCTATACGGCGATACGACGATGCCTCGATCGAGCGATACTCGTACTTGCGGCGTAGTCGATACTCGATAGAAGTCGAGGCGCTGTAGCGTCTCTCGTGATCCCGTCGCTGGCCACATGGCCGGGCCTTTCTCTGACGCTGGTTCGCGGGCTGTCTCTCCACGTTCGGCTCTCAGGTATTGCAGGTAAGTATTGTTTTCTATTTCGCATATTCTAATGCGCTACCGGTCGCGGCTTGGTGCCTAGCGCGCGAGTGGCTTGGCCAGGCCTACGTATCCACATGCATTAGCGAGAGCCCACATTAACAAAAAAAGGAAAAAGCTCTCGTGGGCCTGGTTGTGTAGCCTGGAACGTGCACAAGGATCAGATCATGGCCAGATCTTTTCCTAAAAAAAAAAGATCATCGCCAAATCTGGCCTATGTATATGCAGTAGCAACAGCCCACTTTCGCGCCTGATAATAATTCTTAGTCCAGTCTCGGTGGGGTTTCATGGCCCAGTTTCCAACACACTTATATTTTAGAAACAGTACAGAAGAGTTTCATCCCCGTGAAACTCTCTCTACTCCTATGAAACTTTCATCATCTCTCTCTTCATTAGTACAGTGCCATGTCAGCATATTTAATGCCCATAAAACTCTATGAAACTCCCATTGCGACTGGCCTTATGTTTTCAGTTTGAGTTCCATTCTTATGTTTTATTTTTTTGTTTCTTATTTTGTCTACTTTAGTTCAGCTTCTATTTATGATTTTCAGTTTTATTTTCTGGTTGTCAATTTCAGTTTTAGTTTTTGCTAATTTCAGTTTTAGTTTTTTTTTTCATTTTGCCTACTTAATTTTTTTTTTTCAATTTTAGTTTTTTTGTTGTGGTTGTCAATTTTAGTTCATTAGTTCAATTATTTTCATTGTTTTTTAGTTTTAGTTAAATGCGCTATGATTTTTTCAATGTTTTTTTATTTTCAATTTTCAGTCATTTTTTTTCAATGTTTTTTAGTTTCAATTTTTAGTTTACTTTTTTTAGTTTCATTTTTCAATCATCTTTTAGGTTCGAATGTGTTCTTAAATCCTGCATATTAGTTGTCTCACCTACAATATATAAGTTATCATAAAAGGGTAGCCATTGCACATATAAGTTGCCACAAAAGAAAAGCATTCTCTTGTTTTGGGCCGCTACTCTCTTAATAAATACCCTTGAGTTCGTAGATGGTCACGTTTCTCGGCTCCTGCATTGGGTTCTATAATACTCCCTGCCCAATTAGGGTCTGTTTAGAACATAGGAATGTAAAACGTAGGAATCAGAGAAAACACAGGAATAGGAAAGGAATAGAGGTGTAAAACAGAGGATTGAAAAATACATGATTTTTATAGGAATTAGTGTTTGGAACACAGGAATACTAATAACATAGGAATCTATTGGTTTGCAGTAAGCATAGTTGTTTAGAGTAAATAAGAGCTAACTACTTATTAGCAGGTGTAGTATCCTAAAAAATGTGCTACATGGACGTATGATGCAATCAAGTATAGAGTTTTTAGGTGGCAACCACTTACTTTTGTCTAATCAATACATGTAGATAATAAAAAAATAGAGATGCATGCATCTTTTTTTTTTGTTGTGTGTTAACTTTTCTCGATATATGAGAACGGTATTCTTTTAAGAACAAAGGAGTAGATGATAGCATGATTTTTCATATATAGTGGAAGCCAAATAAATAGAAAAGTTAAAATAGTCACAACCTACCAAAATGATAGTCAGTGACTTTAGACGGTGCTGTGTGGATGCACCAAGACAAATAAACAATTATCCTGTTCGCTTGATCTACTTTTCAGCCAACGAATAGTGTTTTTCTCTCACAACAAATCAGCATAAGCTAAATTTCAGCATAAGCGAACGGGGTGAATGTTTCTTCTCCCATCATCGTCTCGTCATCACTTGGAGGACGAAGACTTGGACCATAGACTGAAATCGGAAGTCAATTCATATGAATTTTACGAGCAACGGGTTCAGTAATTATCTGGACTGCATAATGGTTAATAATACCATAGGTTCCAGATCTCCATTTACTAGTCCACTACAAATATGAGCAGCAAAATTTACCATACATTCTTTCTTCTAATAACATAAGTATATTTTGTTCTACCACGTTAAGTGTTATTAAATAACCTTGCGTACATGATCTCTCTTTGATGAAAAAGAAGAGAGAATGTGAGCGACCATTTAGATGACAAATCCACACATGTCACGTGAATGTGAATTGACCACAACAAAGAATGATCCTGGGTCTCTTGGGTTCAGTGGCATAGTGTAATACCCTCGGCGTTACACTGTATTTTTTTTGCTAAAACACTGCATGAGCATCATGTTTATGTGATATTGTATGTAAAATAGTGTGTAAATCAATTTCTGTAACTCGAAACGATCAACGGAAACACGAAACGAAAGTTACATTTCATAGTCAAGTTATATTACTTAGGGTCTTAAATCAATTTTTATTAAGCGAAAATACTATAGAACGCATATACGGAACTTTAATAAAGTTTGTAGTACAAACTTCGTAGGTGACGATGAAATACCTATGATCGAGAAATGAATTCATTAGCTAGCATGATTAATAGCTTGAAAATCGAATTTGACGCGAATCCGATCAAGACTTAGTCGAATTTCCTAAGTCGGAAAACGGTTTGACGAGGCCAAGTTTGGCAATTTTTGTTGGCGAATTGGATTAATTAGTGGTGTGGTTTCATGGCTGGTTTTGATATCCTAACATGCCCTCTTGAGTATAGAATAGGTGGTTCGGCGTTTGAAGTAATGAATTTGATTTTTGGGCCGCTTTAAAAGTCGAGCTTGGCACGTTTTTGGCCGGTGTCAGCGGCTGGCGCGGTCACCATTCCTCGGCACGGCGCCGCAGCGCTAGCTTGCCCACGCGTGCACACGCACACCACCGCGCAGGCCCACATCGCTGTTGCCGCGCCCAAGCAAGTGACTCACGTACGCAAGCACGCACGCACTCACGTGCATCGCCGCGCTCGGCGGGACACTGGGGCCAGTGGGCTTGGCTGCTCTGCTCCGCCGCTGTCGTCGCTGTGCCACCATCCCATCACCATGCTACCCCATGTTGTCACCATCGCACCACTGCACGCAGCCGTCGTGTCCGCCTGCGCCTCTACGTCACTGCCGTCTCGATTTAGTGCACGTGGTCTTGCTAAGGCATAGCTTGTCGTTCGCCATTAATGGTGCCACAACCGTGCCACTGCGTTGCCACCGCCCTCAAGCGGGTGTGTCCCCTCTCTTGGCTGCGCTGGCTCACAACAATTGCTCAGGTGTGGTCGTCACGTCCCACCAAGGCTCGGGCCAGTAGCTGGACCCCATTCCCTTCTTTGCCCCTCCCTCCTCTGTTGTCGGGCCAGCCAGGCCGCGCCTTCAATTCGGCACGGTGAGGTCGTGTCCATTCAATTCAGCGCACGTCTGACTTTGTCTTCAAGTCTGCTGGCCAACCGATCTCGCACCGTGTCGTATCGTACCTTGGCAAGCTCCAATTTGGGGCCGGAGCCCACCGTCGCGCCATTAAAGGCATAGACGCCGTCGTCGTGGGCATTACCCGCCTGGTTCCCCAGAGTCCAATTGGTTGTACACCCAGCCTCGCCTCGCAGCCCTCCACCCCATGTGCACCCCTAGTTGCACTGCTACTACCTGCCCAGCACCATTGACGTGGTCGCGCCACCGTGGCCGTCGCTGTGTTTGCCATGCACGCGTGGCCGGACTCACTTGGCCCGTCCCTGATCAAGCCATCACGTCTGGTAGGTTCTGGGTGAGTTGCCGATGCCCATCATCTAGTCCTTTAGTCTCGGTTGTGCCTGAGCTCACGGGAACATGGCTGCCGCCGCTGTAGCAGGCCCGCTGCCGTGGAGGGAGCTCGGGACCGCGTCTCTGTTCACCGCTTCACTGCCCATCGCCTCGCGTTCGCATCAAGGTGAGCATCGGCTCGCTATTGGGGGGGGGGGCGGGGAGGGGCTAGGTTGGCCATCCTGACTGCCCTATGCCAGCGCCGCCGTGCCGGTGCGCGCGCGGGTGCCCGAGGGCATGGCCGTGGTAAAGACAATTTATTCCGAGGGCTTAGGGTGATTCATCGGTAGGTCAAGGACGTTTCTGCAAAATAGCCGTAGCGCGTGGGCCTTCCCGTCGCGGGCTGCTGTCGCTCGGTTGGGCCATGTCGGTGGGCAGCACTACGCGAGCGTGGGCTGGGTCGCGGTGGGCCGTGTCGCTCGCTCATGGGCCGCGTGGAGGGATTTTAGTTTTTCATATTCACGGAATTAGTAAATGTTTATTTAATTTAGTTTTGAGCTGATCTTTGTAAAATTATAGTAAATTCTATAGGTGTCTAAAAATAGTGAAACAAAATTTGTTAGATTCACAAAAATGTTATCTATCTATTGGTGTAGTTAGTTTACAGTTATCTGTGGTAATGATAGATTCATTAATTCATTTAGGAAAGCTTAATATTATTTAGCTTAATATTTATAGAAATTTTTGTTACAAATTGGTGATAGCTTTAGTCATGAAATTTTTACAGTAGGTTCATTAGATTATTATATGCCCACTATAATTTTTGTAGCCTTAGAGTATGTTGATAAATAGGGTAGCTAATACTCCTTGTTTTATTGTATATATGGTAAATCGATATTAAGAGTAAGAATGTCTTTAATTGTTAAGTAATACAGGAAATGTTTCATACCTGTTTAGTGAAAATGATAGGTAACTTAGTGTCTTACTCGATAGAGCTAGTTTAGTAGTTTGATAGATGTATTCGTATTTTAAGAGTTGCTGTTGTCGTATTACTAAGTGTTGCATCATTATTTCATGCATATAGATAACGAGTTGGTAGAGTTCGTGCCTATGGGCGAACAGGAATACGAGGAGTACGGGGAGGAGATTCTCGTATAGGAGGGAGCCCTAGAGCCATCTGTTGCTAACTTTGTTGACACCCCGCCTGGCCAAGGCAAGCCCGGTGCATAACCCCCATTTTGAATGATCATTGAATATATATATATATATATATATATATATATATATATATATATATATATGTGTGTGTGTGTGTGTGTGTGTGTGTGTGTGTGTGTGTGTGTGTGTGTGTGTGTGTGTGTGATATGCATTTACGTTACAGACATTTTATGAAAACTACATGCATAGAGATACTTACCTATGAGTCCTACTAGTATAGATTGAGTAGCTGCTATGCTCAGAATTTCAGTAGTGTGAGTAACCTGCCGTTACTCACAATAGGTGATTATTATTATCACTCATGATAAAAATGGTGGAAACAAAAATGGAGACCGGGCAGAGATATGATATGGGTATTGGTGGGTGTAAGAGGCCATGTCCTGTGGCCAATAGGGTATAGCTTGGTTACACTTTTTTCTTGTCTTTGTTGGTTAAGGACCGGTCATTGCATTGGGTTCTAGGCAAGTCACAGACTTATTATCCTGAGCACATACTTGGGTATGGGCGCAGAGAAGGCTTGTCGCTCTCTTGTCATGGGTTCTGGCTCTTTCTGAACCGACTGATTGGAGGCGGAGATGGTGGAGGTCTAAGCACCGCACTGAGTCCAGGACTCAGAAGTGGGGGCTTAGAGTCCAAGTTTGGACGGGGACCTAGACCCCATGATAGGAGAGTAGTGGGTTGGTCCTGCTTATGCCTAGGGTACAAGCAAGGTGTGTGTTTCAGGGTACTTAGCTGGGCACATTGATTCATGAATCGCCAGCGTTCTGGTACGGCTTGTCTACAGTCTAGCACCGTAGTAAGAACTAAAAGATAAAATATGATGAAATAGAACTGTTTGCTCAACTCTTGCTTGAAAGTAGAACATGTGCTTACATAGAATGGCTAGATAATGAATTAATCATTGAAAGGATCAAGATGCCCAAGAGGGGGGGTGAATTGGGCTAATTCTAAAATTCTTTGTAATAATTAAACCCTACACTTAGCCCACTTCACCCCTTGTGCCTAGAATGTGTTTCTAATGTTCTACCGCACAAAAGTTTTGTAACCTAAGTTCCAATCCTACTCTAGCACGGCAATTCTATGAATGTAAAGACAAGAATCGAATTGCACAAAGTAAATGCTTAAAGTAAAGAGAGAAGGAGGAACGCGGCAATGTTTTGCCAAGGTATCGGAGAGTCGCCACTCCGCACTAGTCCTCGTTGGAGCACCCGCGCAAGGGTGTAGCTCCCCCTTGATCTTCACAAGGATCAAGTGCTCTCTACGGGTTGATTCTTTGACACTCCATCGTGGTAAATCACCCACAACCGCTCACAACTTGAGTTGGGTCATCTACAAGCTCCGTCGGATGATCACCAAACTCTCAATCACCACCAAGCCGTCTAGGTGATGGCGATCACTAAGAGTAACAAGCACAAACTCTCACTTGACCATGACAAACCTAATGAGAAATGTGGATGCACACTTTGCTACTCTTGCTTTCACTAATGAGGCCTCTCTCTTGGATTCTCAAATCTCAATCACCTCACTAGGACCTTGCTCTTCTTGGCACTCTCAAGGATGTTTCTCAGCTGTTCGAATGAGTGAAAGTGATCCCTCACATGAATAGAGGAAGTATTTATACACCATCGTTCAAAACGAACTGTTATGTGCCACTATAGGGTGACCGGACGCTCCGGTCAGTTCTCCTTAAAATCGAGCAGTTAAGTTGTGACCAGACACTGACCGAACGTGTTCGGTCATGAAAACCGCTCTCTGGAACCTTACTAGAGTTGACCGGACGCTGGCAGCCAGCGTCCGGTCACTTTTCAATTCAGCATCCAGTCGTCAGCGTCCGATCGCTTTTCAACTCAGCATCCGATCGCACTAGACGACTTCACCTTGATCAAATGAACTGACCGGACTCTGCGCTAGTGTCTGGTCACATCGGAACCAGCGTCTGGTCAACATTTGACCCTCCATTCACTTCCAACTCGTAATCATATGTGAATGAAGTTCACTCCAATTGATCTTAGGGCTATTTAGGAGCTACCTAGTGCTAGATTTGACAAGTGTGCACCACATCTAACCCACTAGACTCACCTAGGTCAAGCTACCTATCCATACCCCCCTTAATAGTATAGCCAAAGGAAAAACAAAGTCCTAAACTACTCTAAGTGTCTCTTCAACACCAAACGACACTTAGAACTAGTCTATCCTTAACCTTGTCGTCCATCCTTTGAAAACCAAAATGATTTTCATCATAGGGGCATGACAACCATGATTGCCCAATCAATTACTATTACCATGACCTAACTTAATTACATCTACAAAACACACGTTAGTCACAGTAATCTCGTATTGTCATTAATCACCGAAACCCAATTAAGGGCCTAGATGCTTTCAATCTCTCCCTTTTGGGTGATTGATGACAATACCACCTCGAGTATGTAAAAGAGATGAGGTTTTCAACCTGCTTGGTTCATATAAGCTTTTGCCAATAAGAACAAAAGAGTTAGGCAAGCTTATATGACCCAAGCCAACATGGTGTACTCAATAGATATGAAATAAGCATGAGTACAAGAAATAAAGCTCATTTGCATCGAAGTAAAACGCGGAAGCAAAACAAATAAGCATAACCAAGTGACATGGCATATAAATAATTCAAAGTAGAGAGCACACATGTCACATATCACATAAATATCACATCATGTAGATATCACTATCACATAAATATAGTTCGATGCATGAAAGTAAACATGAATGCATAATAGTGTATCACACATAAAAAGCCAAATATAATAGATAAGCTCCCCCTAGATGTATCGCTCCCCCTAAGTCTATCATACTCGATCCCTCTCCCCCTTTAGCATCAAACACCAAAACCTAAGGGTCTGTCGGCGGGGCTACAGCGGACGAGTCAGGCGCTGAGGTGCGATGAGCGATCTAGAACTGTGTGCCATCATCATGTGATCCTGAGGTCTGAGCTGTATGACCCTCTGTCACTGGAAGTGATGCTGAAGCAGTCTAGGGTGGATTAGGGACTGGTGCAGCCTATGACTCTATAGGTATGACTGTAGCAGGTGGCTCTGATGATGTAACTGATGAAGAGAGCGTCTCTGTAGTCCCAGTAATAGGAGCAACTATGGAAGGACCAGGGACATATAGCTCTGGTGGTGTAGGCTGCCCTGTTAACTCACTAAAGGTAGCACCAAAGCTCTGTGAAACTAGGGTATCTGGTACAAACATGGATGAACTCTGAGCTGGTGTGAAGCCCATATGAAGAGGTGTGAACTGTAGGGCTGGCACTGGCGAGGCAAACCACTAGGACACCTACTCTGTAGGTGAAGAAAACTGTGTCACTAGCTATCCCTGACTCTAAAGCCCACTGGGCTATAAAGCTAGAGTCATAGAAGTGGTGGCAGGCTGGCCGATCTATGGTGAAGGCTGTGGCGGTGGAGCCCCAATAGCAGAGACAACATGCTGTATGAATCCAAGTAACTGCTGCTGCATGAAGAGCTGCTGCTACTACATGGCCTACTACTGCTGCTAAATAGCTTGCTGCTGTCGCTGGAACTCGTCCTGTCTGGCCTGAAACTGTGCAAATGTAGCTGCGGTCTCCTAGGCCTGGCGAGCCTGATCTTGCCTCATCCGCTCAAGTATAGCAAGTAGAGCGGGGTCTGTCTGTGGTGCCTGTGGAGCTGAACTAGAGCTACCGGCCTCATGGTCATGTCATCGAGGAGGCATCTGAGGGGTATCCTAATAGTCGTCATCTGAGCTATTGCTAGGGTCGCTCTCGACCATACCCTCCTACTGAGCATCTAACTGCTCCTCCTCTATAGCTACAATGCCCCTAATAGTCTCATCCTATTGGGCTATAGTCTCTAACACCTCTAGGCGATGGCGTGGCTGGCTAGGTGTCCTCACTGCACTATGGCGGAGCATCTGAGTCAAGTTGTAAGCTAGAAACTCTATAGTAGCACCAGAATACTCTACCAACATCTCAGGATGCCTCACTATGACTGCCCTATGAATCAAGAATGTAATCCAGTGAGCGTAAGGCAGCTGCATGTGACCCCTAAACCCCTCTGCAAGTGTATCCTCCATCTCAGATAGAATAAGATCCCAAATATCAAACATAGTCTGCTGCATCAGAGAGTTCAGTAGCCATAACTGAATGTGAGTCAAGCCCTCACAATATCCCATCCTCGGGAGTAGGGTCCTCCTCATGATAGCATCAAGTAGTCTGGCTATAGGAGTAAGATCCCTGGGTGTCCTGCTCGACCCCTCGCCAAAAGGCTCTATGAAGTAATGGCGAACCAGATCTATAGGAGGCACAAGACAGCCATGAGGGCATCTAGGAGGTGTTGTCTGACCATAGCAAACCTCACGTAGCCAGACGGGTTGCTCCTAAAGCCTGAGTATCTCTCTGACCCTGAAGCTCATCAGCCTATAGTCTTTGCCTCTGAATACAAAGTGTATGAATCTATGCTGTGGGTCAATCCAAAGTGTAGCATAGAACTCATGGACCCATGATGGTACATATCTGCCTATCCATCTAAGTAAATCTGTCAGCCCTGGTAGATAAGATAGGTAAGGGCGAATCTACTCTCCTGCTATTGCTATAATGGACTCAATAGAGCAAACCCTCTGAGACCTAAATGATGTCCCACTATTAAGATATGCATTATAAAAATCCTCCTATAGTGGTGTATAGAAGCCCTCTGAAGCACGCTCATCCCTCCTCGATGGGAACCAATCCTCGAATGGTACGAATCTGAGCTGCTGCACTCGCTTGGCCATGCCAGCCCTCAAATCCAGATGAGTCTCTGGCCTCGGTGTCACCTGGGTACGAGTACGACTAGAGCGGCATAACTGTGGCTGAGGTGCCTGCTCTGTCTCCTCTGACTGCACTCCCTCCTAAGTCTGCTCTATCTTTTCTGCTGGCTGTGCCTACTGCTGTGACTCCCCCTAAGGCTGACTCTCATCTATAGCGACATGCCGTCCTCCAAGCATGGCTGTCCTAGCTAGACTACCATGACGACGCTCAACCTCCTGGACGGTGGCCCTCTAAGCTAGTGAAAGCTGATCTACAATGACAACACCACTCTGAGCACCTCCTCTCTCTGCACACTCTGCGGCGGCTACAACTATTGCTGCTCTCTCTATATCAGCATCTGCATACTTCCTCTTCTTTGTCGTAAGCTTCTTCATCGCCTTGCCTTTCACCTCAGAAGGCAAGCGAGGCGGGGGCCTCGGATCCTCATCACTAGGACCACCTCCGACATTCTTGACATGAGCCATATGAAACAAACTGCTGCCTTGGACAAGAAGCAACTACCAACTGTCACTTCCGATGCTTGGCCTCGATCCATACTCACGAGCTTGGCCCCGAGTTAACTAACAACTGCCAAAGTGACCTCAGAAACACTGGCTCGCTGCACGATAGAATAGATTGGATATATGAATAATTTCAATATACATCTAGAGATATGAAACCCTAAGAAGCAAGCAATAGATACAAAATTAGAAGCAAGGGCTTGCTACCTGACGAACTAGCAAACCGAAAAGCAGAGGAACAAAACGGGGAACCATCGGGTCAGCGACTAGGGTTAGGGTTGGCAATGCACAGCGATGACCGAGACGATGTGGAGGCAGTGGTGGTCAAGGACACAAGCATGGAGCAATGTGGCTCTATAGTGGAGGTGCTGGCGATGTTGGCAGGGGCTCCGGTGAAGATCAGACGGCGGTGCTGTTTCGGGAATGGCGGCACGGAGCAGAGGCGTGGGCATGGCGGTGCGGGAGTGAGGCGCGTGCATGGGTAGATGGCGTGAGCAAGATGCGGTAGAGCAATGCGGCAGTGCATGGGTGCGGGGAGGCATGGCTGTGCGGTGGTAGAGGCGAGCGCGGCGGTTAGGGCACGATGAAGTCAGCGTGGGTGGATTAGGTCAACATGCGGCTCGATTTTATGGTGCCCCCAACGAAATAGAAAAGGAAACGAGATAGAGTCCAAAAACCGCACGGCATCTATTGACCAGACGCTCCGATGGGAACAACCGGACATTGCCACCTAGAGTTTGGTCGACTCCAGAGAGGTCCAAAACCTCTCGAGTCGCTACTGGACGTGTCCGATCACCACTGACCAGATGCAGCCAGAGTCCGGTCGATCCTTAGATCTTCTTCGCTTGACCGGACGTAGGATCACCTTCTAACCGAATGCAGAGAGAACACTGTTCCAGCATCTGATCACTCCTTTGCAGCAATGGTTCACCTCATGTGAACTAACCGGACGCAGGGGAGCAGAGTCCAATCCAGCGTCCGGTCACTCTTTTTCAGCAAATCTTCAAAGTCATTCGCGCTGCCTGTTTCCAATCAAGTCCCAACTTCAATAAGACCCAAATAAACACCAACTGAGACTAATGTGAGTGGCCTCTCTCAAACCCTCAAAATTTTCAAAATATTTACCTTAGGCTATAATTCTTTGTAAGAAAATAGACAATAAAAGGGTGATTTGAAGGGAAACGACAAAACAACATTCATGCATATGCAATGCAATACTTGAAAGTAATTCTAGTTGCTTGTCAAGTTTGATCCAGGGTTAAGCTTCTTCATATGCTTTTCGGCGGTTATCTTAACCATGTTAGACAAGCCCAATATGCATTACCACAAAGTAAACATGTTGTATATTATAATGCAATGCAAGAGACAACACAAGCTCATTTTCTAGTGAAGTTGCTAAAATCAAGCACATTGAGCTGATTCCTCAACCGACAAAAAGTAGCCTCATCTAGCGGTTTAGTGAAGATATCTATCAATTAATCCTTGGTCCTTACATCTTCTAGTGATATATCATTTTTAGCAACATGATCTCTAAGAAAGTGATGACGGATATCTATGTGCTTGGTGCGAGAGTATTGAACTGGATTATTTGCAAGTTTTACCGCACTTTCATTGTCACACAAAAGAGGTACTTTTTCTAGAACTACACCATAGTCTAGCAAAGTTTGCTTCATGTATAGTATTTATACACAACAAGCACCCACGGCAATGTATTCCACTTCGGCAGTGGACAAAGTCACACTATTTTGCTTCTTGGAGGACTAAGACACAAGTGATCTACCAAGCAAATGGCACCCTTCGGATGTGCTTTTCCTATCAACTTTGCAACCGGCATAATCTGAATTGGAATAGCCAATTGATTCAAATCTAGCTCCTTTGGGATACCAAAGGCCAATGCTTGGTGTGTGCTTAAGGTACCTAAGGATTCTTTTAATGGCACTTAAATGAGCTTCCTTAGAATTAGCTTGAAATCTAGCACACATACAAACACTAAATAAGATGTCGGGCCTAGATGCGGTTAAATATAACAAGCTACCAATCATAGAGTGGTAGAGAGTTTGATCAACCGTTTTACCTCCCTCATCTAGGTCGAGATATCCATTAGATGGCATTGGTGTCTTGATTGGCTTACGGTCATCCATATTAAACCTCTTGAGAAGATCCTTGGTATACTTTTTTTGAGAGATAAAAATCCCTTCTCTTATTTGCTTGACTTGAAAACCAAGAAAGAATGTAAGCTCTCCAATCATAGACATCTCGAACTCCTTCGACATCAATTCACCAAACTCTTTGCAAGAATCTTCATTTGATGATCCAAAGATGATATCATCAACATATACTTGACAAATGAAGATATATCCATCAAGCTTCTTGGTGAATAGTGTGGTGTCGACCTTCCCAATGGTGAAGCCCTTCTCAATGAGGAAATCCTGAAGATGCTCATACCAAGCTCTTGGGGCTTGCTTAAGCCCATATAGCGCTTTGGACAACCTATAAATATGATTATGATATCTATGGTCTTCAGACCTGGGAGGTTGATCAACATAGACTAGTTCATTTATAAAGCCATTTAAAAATGCACTTTTCACATCCATTTGATATAGTTTTATTTCATGATGTGATGCATATGCAAGGAGGATACGAATGGCTTCTAGTCTTGCAACAAGTGCAAAAGGTCTCTCCAAAATCTAACCCTTCAACTTGAGAGAACCCCTTTGCAACTAGTCTTGCCTTGTTCCTCACAACAACGCTTTGATCATCTTGCTTGTTGCAGAACACCCACTTTATTCCAATGACTCTTGCACCTTGTGATCGCTCTTTAAGAGTCCAAACTTCATTACGGGTGAAGTTGTTCAACTCTTCATGCATGACGTTTATCCAATCCAGATCTTGTAGAGCTTCTTCTACCTTAGTAGGCTCAAAGCAAGAGACAAAAGAGTGATGTTAAATAAAAGAAGCAAGTTTTTGAGATCGAGTCATTACACCCTTTGATGGACTCTATGATGAAATCTTGTGGATGAGCTTGTAGTAGAGGTGAATTTCTTCTATCAACCACTTGAGGGGGAGGTTGTGGAGCATCAACATCTTGTGCTTGTACCACCATTTGATCATGGGAGACATGAGTATCTTCATTTTCAACTCCCCCATCTTTATCACCATCTTGTGGCACATTTGATGAAGAAGGTGGATTAATCACTTGTACATCATCTTCACCATCTTGAGGCTTGATGTCTCCAACTAGAATATTCTTCATGGCCTCCCTCAATGGTTCATCACCTACATCATCAAGATTCTCATGTGCTCCTTGGGAGCCGTTAGATTCATCAAATTCCACATCATATGTTTCTTCAACCAAGTCGGTGGCATGATTAAATACTCGATATGTTTTGGACTTTGATGAGTAACCAATAAGAAAACCAATATCACAATATCTTTGAAACTTCCCTAGGTGTTGCCGCTTCTTGTAGATGTAGCATTTGCAACCAAACACCCTAAAGAAGGAGACGTCTGGCTTCTTTCCATTGAGTAACTCATAAGGTGTCTTGCCAAGAAACTTTTAAAAGAATAGGCGGTTGGATGCATAATATGCGGTGTTGATAGCTTCCGCCCATAGAGCTTCAGGGGTGTTGTACTCATCAAGCATTGTTCTTGCTAGTGTGATTAATCCGGTTCTTTCTCTTAACTACACCATTTTGTTGAGGAGTATATGTTGCAGAGACCTCATGCTTGATCCTAACTTCATCACAATAGGCTTCAATATTTGTGTTGTTAAATTCTTTCCCATTGTCACTTCTAATCTTCTTGAGCTTCACCTCAAACTCATTTTGTGCTCTCTTGGCAAACTTCTTGAAACATGATGCCACTTTGGATTTGTTATGAAGGAAGAATACCCATGTGTATCTAGAGTAGTCATCAATAATTACAAGACAATAAAGATTTTTTCCCAAACTCTTGTATGTTGTTGGTCCAAATAAGTCCATGTGAAGGAGCTCTAGCACTCTTATGGTGAAATCCACTAGGTATAGGTTATTGTATCTAAATCCCTTGAATATCACTTGTTCATCATCCTTCTTAGATACAACAACTTCTTTCTCGGTAAACAAGCATTGAAAGCCAAGATCACACAATTGTCTAACGGATAGCAAGTTGAAACTCAAAGAAGCAACATATAGCACATTTGAAATAGAGTGATCATTTGATATTGCCACTTTGCCCAATCCCTTGACTTTGCCCTTTGAATTATCTCCAAATGTAATTCTTTCTTGGCCATATACTTCTTCATCTAGTGAGGTGAACATACAAGGATCACCGGTCATATGTTGTGTGCAACCACTATCAATTACCCAATGACTTCCACCGATCTTGTAGCTCACCTACACATAAGAGATCAAGCTTGTTTAGGGACCTAAACTTGTTGGGGGCCCTTGACTTTCTCTATAAGTGACTTTGCTACCCAAAATTTCTTAGGCCTATTCTTGTTGGGAGGTCCTAAGAACATGACTTTCATTTTACCACTAGAATCCTTTCTAAGCATGTAATGAGCATTGAAAGCAAAAGGTTTAGCATGCTTGGGCAAGGGTTGTGGTGGTGGAGTTTGACACTCATGGGCAAAGTGGCCTTCTTGTCCACACTCAAAGCATCTCTTTGGCTTTAGCTTTGACTTGTGTTGTTGTTGTTGAACTTGAGCCTTCTTCTCTTGATTTGCCACATACCTAATGATACTTCTATCCATCTTCATGACGGTGTTCATTAGTAACTTACTTTGAAGATGTTTGCCTCTTGTGAACTTGCTCAATCCAATCTTGAGATGCTCCTTTTCCAACTTGAGCTTCTTGTTCTCTTCCTTGAGTGCATCATCATTTTTCTCTTCCTTGAGTCTCTTGTTATCTTCTTTGAGCTTCTCATTCTCAAAAATCAAATCACCATCATGATCAAGAGTTTATAGCACAATAGTGTTGTGGGTTTTTATCTCTTCAAGATCTTTCTTGAGCTTCTCATTCTCATTCTTGATCTTGACATACTCATCATAATTATCAGACTCAACCACTTGCTTACCTTTGCTACTAGAACTTTGCTCAATGCTCTCAATGATCAAATCATCACATGATGTAGCTATATCAATCTTAACAACATGGTTAGTAGCATCATGTGGCTCATTGGATAAAAATTCTTGAGCGATAACAAGATTATCATGATTGATCTTGAGAGTTGTATATTCTTCTTTTAGCATATTGTGGCTAGTGATGAGCTCATTATGTATCCTCTCAAGTTTATCATGTTTTTCTTTAAACTCTTTCTTCGAAAATTTGAGCTCCTTGAGTTTGGATGACATAGTATCATTTGCTTCTCTAAGCTCAACACTAGCCTTTTCCGCTATGTCACATTTAGCTAAAAGAGAGTCATTCTTAATTTCAAGCTTTTCATTTTTAGCTCTAGTCTTTCTAATGATCTTAGTGTATTGATTTAGCAATTTAACAAGATCATCATATGAAAGTGATTCAAATTCATCATCATCACTATCACTATCATCATCGCTAGCATGATCATCACCACTACTATCATTATTATTTGATACCTTTCGTTCACCCTTGGCCATAAGGCATAGGTGTGTAGAGGATGATGGCGGTGGTGTCGGTGAAGATGATGAAGAGTTAATAACAATGGCGGCCACCTTCTCATTGTCACTATCATCATCAGATGAGCAACTAGATGAATCAATATCCGTGAGCCAATCACCGACGATGTATGCCTTGCCACTCTTCTTTTTCTTATGAAAGTCCTTCTTGCCATCCTTCTTCTTGTATGGCTTGTTTTTCTTCTTCTCATATTCATCTTCATTACTTGAGTCATCTTTGTTGCCCTTGTACTTGTTCTTGTACTTGTCTTTCTTGGACTTGGTGCATTGATATGCTAGATGACCAAGTTCTCCACAATTGTAGCAATCCATCTCTGAGATTGGCTTCCTTCTAGTGCTAGTGAAGAACTTCTTTTTCTTCCCATCAAACTTGACGCCATTCTTGTTGAGCTTCTTTAGCATCTTGGCAGTTTTTCTCACCATAAGAGCAAGACTTGCATCATCAACTTCATCATCACTTGAGCTCTCATACTCAATTCTTGCTTTGCCCTTCTCTTGGCTAGCCTTAAATGCTAAGTCTTTGTCTTTCTTCTTGGTAGAGGATGAGCCATCTTGTGGCGTGATGTGCATGTATATCTTATGAGTGTTGATCTTTCCCAAGATTTGAGTTGGTGTAGCGGTAAAAAGATCATCTTGATGAAGCATGGTCATAATATGCCCATATTTATCAATGGGGAGGACACTCAAGATTTTTCTTATAACATCATATGGTTGTATTTGAGTGAGTCCAAACCCATTGACTTCCTCTACAAGAACATTCAAGCGTGAGTACATTTCATTAGCACTCTCTTTAGGAAGCATTTCAAAAGAATTAAGCTTTTTTATTATGAGATGATAGCGTTCCTCACGCTCGCTCTTAGTTCTCTTATGGAGTGCACAAATGTCCGACCATAGTGCATGGGCATCCTTATGGTTCCTCACCCGGTTAAACATATCTTTGCAAAGGCCTCTAAAGACGGTGTTTCTAGCCTTTGTATTCCATTTCTCGTAGTTCACTTCATCGCCTTAAAGGTGCGTGGGATCCTAAGGTTTTGGGAAACCTTGTTAGGTGTCTCTAAGTATTCTAACATCTAGAGCTTCTAAATACGCCTCCATGTAGATTTTCTAATAAGGAAAATCATCCCCCTCAAAGATAGGAGGAGGACCATCCCCGTGAGACATCTTTCTCTAGGCGGTTAAGCCTAAATACGTGAGCACGAGGCTCCGATACCAATTGAAAGGATCAAGATGCCCAAGAGGGGGGGTGAATTGGGCTAATTCTAAAATTCTTTGTAATAATTAAACCCTACACTTAGCCCACTTCACCCCTTATGCCTAGAATGTGTTTCTAATGTTCTACCGCACAAAAGTTTTGTAACCTAAGTTCCAATCCTACTCTAGCACGGCAATTCTATGAATGTAAAGACAAGAATCGAATTGCTCAAAGTAAATGCTTAAAGTAAAGAGAGAAGGAGGAATGCGGCAATGTTTTGCCAAGGTATCGGAGAGTCACCACTCCTCACTAGTCCTCATTGGAGCACCCGCGCAAGGGTGTAGCTCCCCCTTGATCCGCGCAAGGATCAAGTGCTCTCTATGGGTTGATTCTTCGATACTTCATCGCGGTGAATCACCCACAACCGCTCACAACTTGAGTTGGGTCATCCATAAGCTCCGCCAGATGATCACCAAACTCCCAATCACCACCAAGCCATCTAGGTGATGGCGATCACTAAAAGTAATAAGCATAAACTCTCACTTGACCATGACAAGCCTAATGAGAAAGGTGGATGCACACTTTGCTACTCTTGCTTTCACTAATGAGGTCTCTCTCTTGGATTCTCAAATCTCAATCACCTCACTAGGACCATGCTCTTCTTGGCACTCTCAAGGGTGTTTCTTAGTTGTTCAAATGAGCAAAAGTGAACCCTCACATGAATAGAGGAAGTATTTATACACCCTTGTTCAAAACAAACCGTTATGTGCCACTGCGGGGTGACCGGACGCTTCAGTCAGTTCTCCTCGAAACCGAGCAGTTAAGTTATGACCGGACACTGACCATCATCCGGTCATGAAAACTGCTCTCTAGAACCTTACTAGAGTTGATCGGACACTGGCACCCAGCGTCCAGTCGCTTTTCAACTCAGCATCCGATCGTCAGCGTCCGGTCGCTTTTCAACTTAGCATCTGGTTGCACCTGACGACTTCACCTTGATCAAATAAACTGACCAGACTCTGTGTCAGCATCCGGTGACACCAGAACCAGCGTTCGGTCAATATTTGACCCTCCATTCACTTCCAACTCGTAATCATATGTGAATGAAGTTCGCTCCAATTGATCTTAGGGCTATTTAGAAGCAACCTAGTGCTAGATTTGATAAGTGTGCACCACACCTAACCCACTAGATGCACCTAGGTCAAGCTACCCGTCCATACCCCCCTTAATAGTATGGACAAAGAAAAAACAAAGTCCTAAACTACTCTAAGTGTCTCTTTAACACCAAATGACACTTAGAACTAGTCTATTCTTAACCTGTCGTCCATCCTTTAAAAACCAAAACAATTTCCGCCGTAGGGGCATGACAACCATGATTGCCCAATCAATTGCCATTACCATGACCTAACTTAATTGCATCAGCAAAACACACGTTAGTCACAGTAATCTCGTATTGTCATTAATCACCGAAACCCAACTAGGGCCTATATGCTTTCAATCATGACTACTAATAATAACATAAATAAGAATTCATTATTAGTATTGCTTTTTGCAAAAAGGAAACCAGCAAACCATAAAGCTTATCATATCCCTTGGAGTCGGGAAATTATTCCCACTAGTCGAATAAGTCTTGCGAGTACATTATGTACTTAGGGTTTATTTACCTCTGTTGCAGGTGCAGCTTGAGGAGTAGCCATTGTGTGAAGGATTCTTCTGGTGGGCATAGACGGATCTTTGTTTATTATCGATAGATGTTTATTTTCATTCCGTTGTTTAATATTCCGCACTTTGAATTTGGTAATGTAATAATAAAATTCTAAGAAACTCTAGATGTATGAGATGAAATAAGTATTGTAACTCATTCTCATTATTAGATCCTTGGGGGAAAATGTAGATTATTCGGGCTCTCCCCTAGGGTGTGTCTGACAGAACCCACCCAATGTAGCTTGCTTTCGGGGTGCTTAGTGTTTGGTGGAAGACGAACGCCTCTGAATGTGTGTTATTTCGAGCGATTCTGCCACATCTGGTACCAGAGCCAATAATGAGTCTATGAGTTTCATCACTCTTTTCCAAAACCTAAAATTTGACCAACAAAAGTTTTGCGAAAAGTAGGATGCGATAAAATTATGTAAATAAGTATAATCCCTAGCAATATGGTCTATCTAGAATAGCGGCACTGGTTTTATCTAATTAGTTTTCTATAGGTACACTAACTTACGCCGTGTAAGAATCGTTTAGCATACGGAAGGCGAGTGTGCGATGTGCCAAAAAATTCTTACGAATGCCGCTATATTCCAGCGTGAGTGAACATATAGGCCGATGCATGCATCATGAAAAGAGAATCTTACTTAAACTAAACTCCCCCTACACGTATAATTGGATTAGTAAATTGATAGGATAAACTAAAAGAATGCTTTAATAAATGTCTTATCATTTCTCTAATCTCTGATTCCTGATCTAGAGGGTTGTCCTGAATGGTTGGTTCCTATCTATTACAGATGAACCTAAGGTCTGATCATGGGAGCACTAGTGTTAGAGCAGGCCATGGTCTTGGCGAAGGCCAAGGTGAAAGTTTTCGGGGCAATGAGAACGGCAACGGGGAGAGCCATGAGGCCCCACTTCTGGCTCCTCCTCCTCTGCCATCGCCGCCTCTGATGACTCATGCGGAGATGATGGTGGAGATGTTGGTTGCTAGTCATGAGTCAGCCCATGACATGGAGCTGCTGGCATAGGCTATCGGTGGCTTCGCCCATGGAGGCCACGGAGGAAATGGTGGGAACGGGGTGGTGCCCATGGTCCTGAGGGACCCTGCTCTTATAAGGATTTCTTAAAGATGCACCCACCCACATTCACACCAATGGCTGAGCCTCTAGATGTGGAGCATTAGCTTCATATTCTGGAGCAAAAGTTTCTGCTACTCACCGTAACTGATGAGCAGAAGGTGAGCTTTGCGGCGCAATAGCTGTTGGGATCTGCTAGTGCATGGTGGAACACATTCAATGCCATGCAACCGATGGATCATCGAGTGACTTGGCAGGAGTTCACTGCGGCCTTTAGAGAGTATTATATTCCTGCTGGTGTTCTAAATAGGAAGTTAACGGAGTTCCTAGACCTGAGGCAAGGGGGCATGTTCGTGATGGACTATGTCAACAAGTTCAACCACTTGTCATAGTATGCTAGGACTCACGTCGATACAGATGAGAAGAAGAGGGACCGTTTCTACCATGGCCTCTCTTGTAGCCTTTAGAAGGAGTTATATACTGGGAACTATCAGACCTTTGGGGCTATGATGAACGCTGCTATTGCCATGAAGGGATTGCAGCGTGACTCTCAGATAGAATGGAAGCGCAAACGGGTGGCTACTGGGTCTTCTAGTCACTCCCATGCTCAGAAAGTACAGGTTGTCAGATGGGTGCCCTATTAGTCTTTAGGTGGGCATTCATTTCAACAGCCTCAGCAGACTTATCAGTCACCTTCCACCCAATACCGTGCACCGACTCAGTAGGTGCAACCTCAGTAGCCCCAGGGACAGCAGGTCCCACCTTATCAAGGACAGGGGAACAAGCCTGGTGCTTGTTTTAAGTGTGGCAAGGAAGGCCACTATGCTCAAGAGTGTCCACAAAACTAGCCGGCCTAGTCTGCTCAGCCTTTAGCTAACTCTCGACTGATCAAGCGGACTATTATCAAGAAGAAGGTGCTAGTGAGCCGTTCTGGACAGGTTAATTTCACGGAGGCCGAAGAAATATTGCAAAATGAACCGATGATGGCTGGTATGTTCACCATTGATTCCTATCTAGCTTATGTATTATTTGATTCTAGTGCATCACATTCATTCATGAGCATGGGGTTTGCGCACCGGCACAATATACCTCTTATGGCTATACCTTTTGCCTATAGAATCAGTACTCCAGGTGTGTAGTTGTGTGTTAATACTCAGACGGACACAGTGGGCTTAGTGCTAGCCACTCACACTTACCGTCTCCAGTTCATGGTACTGCATGGGCAAGGTATTGATGCAATTCTAGGAATGAACTGGTTGCGTGTATATGGGGTAGTCTTAGATCTGAAGCAGAGAGTTGTAGAGTTACGTCATCCTTCTTCTGAGGATAGGATATCTCTTCTTATGCCCTCAGATCCAATCTTACCTATTACTGCTCATGCTGAAGCCTTCCCTAATCTTGCCTCTATTTCTGTGGTATGTGAGTTCTGGGATGTTTTTCCTAAAGATCTACCTAGGTTACCACCAAATCGAGATGTGGAGTTCTCCATTGAGTTAGAACCTGGTACTGCTTCTATCTCCTGGCGCTCATACTGCATAGCCCCAAAGGAATTGACTGAAATGAAGAAGCAGTTAGAAGAGTTGTTGAAAAAGGGATTCATCCATCCTAGCTCTTCACCATGGGGTTGTCTAGCCATTTTTGTGAAGAAGAAGGATGGCACTCTTCGAATGTGTGTGGATTACCACCCTCTCAATGTAGTAACCATTAAGAACAAGTATCCTTTACCTCGTATTGATACTTTGTTTGATCAACTAGCTGGTGCCAAGGTGTTCTCCAAGATTGATCTCCGTTTAGGCTATCATCAAATCAAGATTAGACCACAAGATATATCAAAGACTGCCTTTTCTACTAGGTATGTGCTACATGAATACCTAGTCATGTCTTTTGGTCTCACCAACGCTCCTGCATTTTTCATGTACTTAATGAATTCAGTCTTTATGCCAGAGCTGGATAAGTTTATAGTGGTATTCATTGATGATATCTTGATATATTCTAAGAACAAGGAAGAGCATGCCCAACACCTTTAGATAGTACTGACTCGATTGAAGGAACACAAGCTGTATGCTAAATTCAGTAAGTGTGAGTATTGGTTGGATTGAGTGCAGTTTTTAGGGCATGTTTTGACACCTGACGATATTTCTATAGACCCCAGCAAGGTGCAAGATGTACTAAATTAGAAGTCTCCCAAGTTAGTGCACCAGATTCGTCAGTTCCTTAGTCTAGCTGGATACTATCGGCATTTCATTCTAGACTTCTCCAAGATAACTCAGCCGATGACCAAGCTGCTCCAAAAAGAAGCCAAGTTTGTTTGGAGCCTGGCCTGTGAAGAAGCCTTCTAAGCTTTGAAGAAATTTCTGACCACTAGTCCTGTTCTGGCCCAACCAGATATTGATAGACCTTTTGTTGACACCATTTTTTGCACGTGTCAAAATGATCAGAGTGGGCTAATCGGCAGGAGGAAAGTTACTGTATACGCTGACAGCCGATGAAAATCAGCTTGTAAAGATGGTTGCCGATGAATGGTGGTGATCGATGGAAAGGTTGATTTAGACTCGGGTGTTGCCGATAAGGTTGGAGATGTTATTGTCGATGCCGATGAAGGAAGGCTTGAAGACTACTGCCGATGAAACAGGAAGTATGCCGATGGAAAGGAGGTCGGTGAGAATTCCATCGTAATTGAGGCGGACAGGGAAATAGATAGGAGTTGGTTTCCTTTTTTGTGTTTATTAGAGTATGATTCATGTAAAGAGTCACGTGTTTCCTTAGATATGGACTTGATGTCCTAGTTGTATTTGGTTATGTCTCTTTAGATCAGGGTATAAATATAGATTGAGGGGTAATGTAATAGATATATCAATCAATATCAAAACCAATTTTACTCCTATTTGCATCTACTTACTTTTCGGCGACTTCGTCAATTTGCATATTTTTCCTTTTTACGAGTTCTCATTGATTCGGCGAGCTGCATCGCTTCAGTGCGACCTTCGGTGATTCTCGAGTTCCACGTGAGTACCTCTTGGCCGTGACTTCCGGGCGTATCGCTGTTGTCAGGACCAAAGTACTTGTATCTTCATCCTTGTCAATTAACAGGTCAAATCGACTGGCACGCTTTGGATATCGATTTGGGTATTAGCCCTTTGTGTTTGCAGATCCACTTTTGCATCAACACATCTTTTGGCACGCTCGGTGGGACCAATCAATCCGATCAATATGTTCAATCCTGAGATCGATTCAGGGAACATTATCGTGGTATTAGAAGAAGATCTTAAGGAAGAGCAGAGGCAGGCTATGGAAAAGGCTGTAGAAGAATACAAGCAGCTTTGTTTGAGATCGTTTAGCCTGAACAAGAGTGGACAAGTCATCCAGAAGCAAGATTTGTCGTTGCCTTGGCAGGTCACCTTTGACTCCAATCCTAGTAAACTTCAAGAGATGGTTAATTCTGCAGTAAATCATGCTTTGATTAATCATTCTAATGTGCTATCCAATACTATTCATAATGCTGTGGTTCGAACTCTCAAAGAAGGACAAGTGGCACCGCAGTATGTTGGGCCTGCCTATCACCAACCAGAGCCGACATATGTCAATACTCCATCGGCTCCCTCGGCCGTTGTGGGCACAGAAGTTACTTCTCCTCCAGTATTGGTAGGCTTACCTAATATTCAATCTATATCGATATGATCAGATCCAGTACTACCAGGAGGATGAGTTCAGCTTAATACAGATCTATCGGCATCAGCTATGTCAGGCCCTGTGTCTCAGAATAGCCAGATTCCTGCTAATTGGTGGGGATATGGTATGCCTCCGGAGTCATCTGCTTTCAATCATAGGTTACCTCAAGTGTTTGATGTAGTAGGAAAAGCTCCTATACCATCGGCTGTTTCGCCGATGGCTCAAGTGCCTCAATATGCCACAGCAACTACTGTGCAACCAACTCCAGGAGGTTTCCAGATGCCTTTGGTTCAAACACCCAATTCAAGTCCATCGGCAAGCTTACTGCCGATGCAGCAGAAAGCCCCTGCTATGAGTCAAACTGGGGTTCAGTTCATGCCTCAAGTTGGTTATAATTATCCAACAATGTCAGCAAATTACCAGCCATCAGTAAGTTTTGTACCGATGAGTTCTAATAATGGTTGGTCAGGACAGTTACCTGTTCAACATACAGTTCAGCAAAATCAGCAGGTTGCAGGGGTTCAACAAGGTCATATGCAAGCTGGTTTCTAGAATCAAGCATCGGCAGCTCAGCCGATGAATCCTTTCCAGCAGGTTAATGGACCACAAGTAACGGCAAATATGCCGATTGCTGGAGATCGTGGGCCACAAAGATATGTGGAGGGATATCAGCAGGCACCTCCTGTAGAAATTCAGCTAGTTCGTCAGCAGGAGGCTGATGCTTTGTGGGCCGATAAGATAGCAGAAATTATGAGGGATCAGTTTGGGATAAAGCCCAAGGTCAATACTTATTCTTATCGGACTCCATACCCTCCTGCATATGATTTAATTCCTCTCCCAAATCGGTACAAGGTACCAGATTTCACTAAATTCTTTGGGCAAGATGATACATCAACAATGGAACACGTCAATCGCTTCATTATTCAATATGGAGAGGCAGCTAGCAGAGATGAATTAAGAGTTTGATTATTTTCATCATCCTTGTTTGGATCGGCATTTACATGGTTCATTTCATTACCACCAAATTCTATTATTACTTGGGCTGATCTAGAAAAACAATTTCATAAGTATTTCTTTGCTGGAATCCATGAAAAGAAGCTTACTGATTTAGTAAAATTGAGACAGCGTAATGATGAATCAGTAGAAAGCTTTGTGCAAAGGCTACGAGATGTAAAAAATAAGTGCTACAACCTGGTGCTGGATGATCGGCAGCTTGCCGATCTGGCTTTCCAAGGGTTATTGCCACATCTTAAAGACAGATATACTTCTCAGGAGTTTGAAAGCCTCAGTCATCTTATGCAAAGGATCTCTGATCAAGATACTAGGGTTTTTGAACCTAAAAAGAATTGGAGTAAAAAAGTATCATTTGTTGAAGAAGTAGGAGATTCTGATTCTGATGAAGAACTAGTTATCGGCTTAGCTGAGTGGGTTAAGAATAAAAAGCCAATATCTTGTCCCTTTGGTCAGAAAGAGCCAGAAAAGTTTATCTTTGATATCACCAAGGCCGACAAGATATTTGATCTTCTGCTTCAAGAGGGCCAAATTAAGCTGTCACCTAATCATGTGATCCCATCGGCAGAAGAGTTGAAGAAGATCTTGTACTACAAATGGCACAATGCAACTTCACACAGTACAAATGAGTGCAAGGTATTCAGGCAACAGTTACAATCGGCTATTGAATCTGGGAGAATTAAGTTTGGTACTTCCAAGGCCCAGAAGCCGATGAAAATTGATCAACACCCTTTTCCAGCAAATATGTTGGAGGCCAAAGGGAAGACTAAGGTATTGACGTCAGAGGCTGCTGAGAAAAACACATCAGTGGATCCCCAACATCGGATAACTACCGATGATGCAAAAAGTAAGGGTTTGCTAGGAGAAAGCAGTAGTTCCAAAAATCCTCCTCGACCTGGCATTGTGATTACTCATCGAAGGAAGCAGGAGGGTTGGCGTCAGCGTAATGACCGATATCGACAACAGTAAGAAGTGAGACGTCAGGAAGAATGGAATCGACATAAAGATCATTGGAGGTGCCCATTCTTCATCCATTGCTGGGAAGAAGGTATTAAATTGCCAACTGTTGAAAATTGCCCTGAGTGCAATGGTTATTATGGGGTCAATCGGTCAGAATGGAGGTTTCAACCTGGCAATCAGGGTTTATTTATCAATGAGCCGATCAGAGGCAGAGCATCAGTGCATGATCGGCTGGGGAGTAGACTTAGTGTACATGAAAGGCTTGGTAAACGCGCTAGATATTTTCCAAGGAATCAAGAGGAGCTTGAGGAAATGGCAAACGCAAGAGTTCCCGATGAGGAAATATTCTACAGGGACCCTAATATACGTCGTGTAGAATCAACTAGGACCTGTTATCAGCCGGTTTGGAAAACCAAGTTTCCTCGATGGTGCCCGGAGGGTCTGACAAAGACACAGAGGAGGAGGATGCAACGTGAGCGTCAGGAGGATTTATACCAAGAGGAAAATTCCTCTAATGAGAGGTCCGGTCATCAGCAGTGGCAAGTAAAACACAAAAATAAGGGTCCATCGGCAGATGTTAATATGGTATTCATGTTGCCGATGGAGTTTTTGGCACTATCTGATAATGAGGAAGAAGTTGTTCTCTTTGATCAAGTAGCTCAGTTGACACTAGATCCAATGATGGTTGTTTTTGAGAAACCTACCGATGACGAGAGGCAGCATCTTAAGGCTTTGTTTGTGAAAGGCAGAGTTGATGGGCAGCCTGTATCTAAGATACTTATCGACGGAGGGGCTGCGATTAATATTATGCCTTATGTGATGTATTGGAAACTTGGAAAGGGAGATCAGGACTTGACCAAAACCGATATGATGCTGAAGGATTTTGAAGGCAATGTGTCACCGGCTAAAGGGGCAGTATGCGTTGAATTGACCATCGGCAGCAAAATCTTGCCGACGACGTTCTTTGTTATTAATGGCAAGGGTGCATATAATCTGCTTCTAGGGAGGGATTGGATTCATGCCAATTGTTGTGTTCCTTCTACAATGCATCAATGCCTCGTACAGTGGATTGGGGATAAGATTGAGGTTATCCCTGGTGATTCTTCTTATATCATCGCATTGGCAGAATCAGATACTTATGAGCGAACTAAATGCATATCAGGGGAAGTTTGGGAAAGAGAGTTCCTTAGAGTTGCTGATTATGAAATTCCACCGATCCAAGCAGTCGGTTCTGAAGAAGAGTTTTAATGGATAGGTTTGCCGATGATGGAAAATTAGGTCAAGGGTTCACATCGGCAGATGATTTAGTAGAAGTAGATATTGGTAATGGCGATAGGCCAAGACCTACTTTTATTAGTGCTAAGTTAGATTCCAAGTGTAAGCAGCAAATAACTGATTTGTTAAAAGAGTATAAAGATTGTTTTGCTTGGGATTATACTGAGATGCCTGGATTAGACCGATTGATAGTTGAACATCGGTTACCTATCAAATCTGGATTTCAGCCACATCAGCAGCCAGCACGTCGATGCAACCCTAATATACTTCCTGACATTAAGGCCGAAATAACTAAATTAATTGAGGCAAAGTTTATTCGGCAGTGTCGATATGCAGAGTGGATCTCTAATGTGGTTCCTGTTTATAAGAAAAATGGAAAACTTCGTGTTTGTATTGATTTCAGGAATCTCAACAAAGCCACACCGATGGATGGCTATCCAATGCCGATTGCTGATTTGTTGATTGATGCTATAGCCGGACATCAAATTATCAGCTTCATGGATGGTAATGTAGGTTACAATCAAATATTCATGGCTGAAGAAGATATTCCCAAGACTGTTTTCAGATGTCTAGGTCATGTAGGGTTGTTTGAGTGGATAGTCATGACGTTTGGTTTGAAAAATGCTGGCGCTACTTATCAAAGAGCTATGAACTTTATTTTTCATGAATACATCGGCACATTAGTGGAGATCTACATTGATGATGTAGTAATTAAGTCTGGAGATATCACAAAACATCTAGCCGATCTATGAAAGATACTGGAGTGCACAAGGAAGCATGGATTGAAGATGAATCCTAATAAATGTGCATTTGGTGTATCGGCAGGTCAATTCTTGGGTTTTATGGTGCATCAACGGGGCATCAAAATCAGTAGGAAGTCTATTGATGCAATTAACAAGGTGGTTGCTCCTGCCAATAAAACTGAATTGCAATCTTTGATTGGAAAGATTAATTTCATTAGAAGATTCATATCTAATCTGTCGGGTAAGATCAAGGCTTTCAGTCCATTACTTAAATTGAAAGCCGATCAGGAATTTGTATGGGGAGCTGAGCAGTAGTTAGCCCTAGATGAAATTAAGAAATATTTAACAAATCCTCCAGTGCTAGTTCCACCTCAATACGGGAAACCTTTTAGGTTGTATTTGTCAACTGATGATACCGTTATCGGTTCAGCTCTTATTCAAGAATTTGAAGGGAAAGAACGTGTTATTTATTATTTGAGCAGAAGATTAGTGGATGCTGAGACAAGGTATTCGGCCATCGAAAAATTATGTCTATGTTTATACTTTTCTTATGTCAAATTAAGACATTATTTGTTATCTACCGAATGTACGGTCATATGCAAAGACGACGTAGTCAAGTATATGCTGTCGATGCCGATATTAAGTGGTAGAATCGGCAAGTGGATTTTAGCATTATCAGAATTTGAACTACGTTACGAATCGACTAAGGCAGTTAAGGGGCAGGTTATGGCTGATTTTGTCACTCAGCATTGTGATACAGTGGACTCTCTGAAGATTGCTCCTTGGACACTTTTCTTCGATGGGTCCACATGTGGTGAAGGAGCAGGTATCAGCATTGTGTTGATTTCACCTCAAGGAAGGAAGTATGAGTTTTCATTGCCGATTGTTGCTACATCGACAAACAATCAGGCTGAATACCAAGCCTTGATAAAAGGGTTAGAATTGCTGAAGGAGATACGTGCCGGTGCTGTTGAAATCTTTGGTGATTCTATGCTAGTTATAAATCAATTGGCTAGGATTTATGAATGCCGAAGTGAAGTTTTAATTTCGTATTATGAAAGATGTTTGCAATTGTTGAAAGGATTTAGAGATTTTCGTCTTGAACATATTTCTCGACTACATAATGAAGAGGCTAATCGACTAGCTCAGCATGCTTCAGGGTATTAGCCTATTCGGGAAGTGCTAACATCGGCAGTTGATACCAATGACTGGAGAAAGGAGATTGTCGATTATTTAAAGGATCCATGTAAAAAGGTTGAAAGACGTGTAAGGTTCCAAGCTACCAAGTATGTGCTCCTCGATGATGAATTATATTACCGAACTACAGATGGAGTTTTACTCAGATGTGTTAGCGGTGATGAATCGAAAAGCTTGATGGGTGAAATTCATGAAGGAGTGTGTGGAGCGCATCAATTGGCTTTCAAGATGAAGTGGATGATCAGAAGGAATGGATACTATTGGTCGACTATTCTTGAAGATTGTTTTAAATATTTTAAAGGATGTCAGGAGTGTCAAAAGTTTGGTAATATTCAAAGAGCGCCTGCATCAGCTATGAACCCTATAATTAAACCTTGGCTGTTCCGGGGATGGGCTATCGATCTCATCGGTCAGATTTATCTGCCATCGAGCAAAGGACATAAATTTATTCTGGTTGCTACCGATTATTTCACAAAATGGGTTGAGGCAATTCCTTTAAAAAAGGTGACATCGGCTAATATGATCGATTTTGTGAAAGAGCATATTGTTTACCGATTTGGTATTCCTCAGACTATCACTATTGATCAGGGTACTATGTTTACATCGGGAGAATTTGATGAGTTTGCTGTAGGTATGGGAATTAAAGTTTTAAATTCTTCTCCATATTATGCTCAAGCCAATGGTCAGGCTGAGGCTTCTAACAAAGGGATCATCAAACTCATTAAGCGCAAAATTAAAGAAAATCCTAAGAGGTGGCATATAGTATTAAATGAAGCCTTGTGGTCATATCGAATGTCATGTCATGGTGCAACCAAAGTAACGCCTTATCAGTTAGTATATGGACACGACGCAGTATTACCTTGGGAAATTAAAACTGGCTCTAGGTGAATACGTTTTCAAAATCAACTGACAGCCGATGATTATGATACTCTTATGAAGGATGAGTTGGAAGATGTGGCGGGTCATCGGTTAAGGGCCTTAGTTAGCATCGAAGAAAATAAGAAAAGAGTAGCCAGATGATATGACAAGAAGGTGAAGGTAAAGGAGTTTGCCGATGGAGATCTGGTCTAGAAATTGATTTTACCAATTGGGACTAAAAGTTCAAAGTTTGGAAAGTGGTCTCCTAATTGGGAAGGTCCATATCGGATAAATTAGTCTGTTCCTAGTAACGCATATATTCTAGAAACCCTCGAAGGGGTTGTGTTTCCCAGAGCATTAAATGGAAAATATTTAAAGAAATATCACCCTAGTATCTGGATGGATGCATAGAAGTATAAGTGCCGATAACAGTCCTATCGGCTAGAATTATACAAGGATGTCAATGTCTCATAAAGTGCCGATGCAATAGACAAGGTTTACAAGTTTAACAAGGATTGGATAGCCAATATCGCACGCAGGTGAATCTGGTCGGCTTCCTTCATTTCTTTGATGTCTTCATCGGCAGCACCCTCTACAGGCTTGAGTTTTTTCTTCATGGCCAAGGCTTTGCGAGCCTGGATGTCTCTTTCTTGCTGAAGGGCCTTGATGGCATCGGGTAGCTGGCTCTCTTCTTATTGGGCATGAGTTAAGGCTGCCTCGACTTCTTTCAATTCAGCCAATAGAGCCGTCCTCTTTGCCGATAAATCTAAGATTTTCTGCTTAAGTTCAGCGCCCGAAGTCTGCAAGTTGCCGATGCCCTTGTGCTTCTCATCGGCAATCTGTTTTAGTTGTAGCATCTCTTCTTTGAGTTGAGCCTGAGCTGCTCTATCGGTAATGCATTGAGCAGCCCGTTGATATTGCAGTTGGCGGCTTTCTAAATGGGCTGCTGGGAAAAGTGCTTCTTCAACATCGGCAGGGACCTAGCCATGGATTGTTTTGAAAATTGCCTTTGCGGGGTCCGAGTCATCTACCAGTTGGGCGGTGTCCTGCTGTAACAAGTCCAGGAGAGCTTCCAACTTGGAGTTAATTTCTGCCGATATTGTTCCCAGTGCAAGGGAAGAACTTGCTTCCTCTCCATCATCATCAGAAACGTCAATGGCAAAGGAAAATAGGTTGTTTGGGGAGTCTTGTTCCTGAGAAAAAGAAAAAGAGGTCAGTTAAGGATAAGTATGAATATTATAAATCGACTAGGTCAATTGGCTTACCTGTTTCAAGGCAATTTTCTGTACCTAGCTGGAGGAAGCAGCCTGGAGTATGCCGTGTGAAGGATCGGCTGAGATTGCCGATGGGATATCCTCTGTGTCCTCATCGGTGGTTGGCCCTTGGGGTATGATGGCCGATGGTATGTCCTATACAGGAGGATTGACTGTTTTCTCAGTTGCATCGGCTGATTCTGGCCAGCTTGCAGACGTTGGGGCAGGTGTGGGGGATCGGCATGGACTTTTGTCGTTTTGGCTGTGCCTCGGCATCTGTTAAGGCTTTGTGCTTTGCTTGGGCCTCAGCAACGGTTGGCTAGGGGGCATCGGCACTTGTTAGTTGTGGAGCTTGAACATCTGGTACGCTTGCCGATGTACCCATTTGTTGCTGCAAAACAAGTATAAGGTATGATATTTAACAGATAAAATGTGAGAATCAAAGGAATACCTCTGAAGGTTTGTTAGAGGTAGTGGTGCTTGATGTCGGAGGAATTGCCAATGACGATCCAGCAGCGGCTCTTAAACCCTGATGATTAATGTTAATACAGTTTGTGATTGGCATGAGTAGAAATAAATAGGGTTGTTACCTTGAATGCCTTGATCAGGGTTGTAGCAGCAACCAATGGAGTGGCCCTAGCTGTAGCCAATTTGGACTTGGAGGTAATAGTCTTGGCGTGGGTCTTCTGGTGAGTCAAAGCAGCTAAGGTGGGGGCGTTGTAGCCGATCGGTGATATCGGGGAAACAGGCCAAAGATCGAAGGGTTTCCCACTTTTGCTCATAGATGGTGCTGGGTTGTTAACCTGTTACGAGAAAGTTAGTTACCGATATATGAAAGGAAAAAGCATAAGGGAGTTAAAAGAAACTTACTGCATCATCGGGAATGGCGTATTCAGGGTCGATCATGTGCCAATATGTGTGGGCAGATGTTGCAAACAGTTGTTCCCTCCACTCTCGCCACCATTGCTTATATGATTTAGTGATGAAAGATACTGGTGTCCAGTTGGATAGATCGACATCTGCAGTATCGGCATCGGGGGAGAGTTGCACTACCCTGCTCCAATCTGTTCCGTAGGTGATTGTTTCTCTGGGTTTGACCATATCGGCAAAACAAAGTTTAATTGGCAGTTGACCAAAAGCCAATTGACGGGATACTGCCGATGGGTTGTAAAATTCATACATGATATTGGTGTTTTTCCCACTACCGAATGTGTTTACTGGGATTGCCCTGGGAGTAATAATGGCCATCATGAGTTCATTATCCTGATTCAGAGTGTCATCGGCAAAGTTGAAAAGAAGGGGGAATCTGTTTTCTTCGTCAATATAGGGTACCCAGGCCCTATGATCACGGGAAAGGCCATTGTACAAGCTTTGGAAGAATCTGCCGATCTGGTCTTCATTGGCCTCTGTTCCAGGGAGGACAATTATGGCTTCACCAAAATTGAGGGGTGAGCGTGTTGCCGATTCCTCGTCCCCAAGCACATGGTTTTTAGCAATTTCTCGTGGGAATTGTTGGGCAAAGAAGTCCCATTGTAAGCGTTTGTGCATATGGGTATTCAGCCACATGTTGATAAACCACCACGGGCCTCCTAAGTTGCCAATGGGTTCGCCAAGCAAAAGTTTCTGAGACACTTGATGAAGAAGATGATAAGTGGAGCTCAAAAGGTATCGGCCAAGAGGGAACCTTACACCATTGGCCAAGAGTTCAGCCGCGGGGAGGAAGGCGTTGGTTGGTCCTACTGATCGACCACAGAAGATAAATTTTTCTAACCACATATTCAAGAATGTGGCATGTTCCCTCTGGTTAACTGTCCTGGTCCTCTGGCATTCTTGAATATATCCTGTCCAACCACCAATGTTGCGGGTAGTCACCCTATATTCAGATTTCCTGCCATAGATGGAGCCTTCATCGGCAGTTGAAATGTCCAAGCCAGTGAGCATGTAGACATCGGCAAGTGTGGGAGTAGCTGGGCCATGTCCAAACAGAAAAGTGTTTGTTGTGTCTGACCAGAAGTAGCTAGCTGCAATCATCATTGACTCATTCTTTTGCATATCGGCAATGGATAGCCTAATGCATTGGTCTAGCTTCCGTTCTGCCTAGTGTACTTACATCGATCTGTTGACCCTCAAGTACCAATCTTTCCACCCTTTGGTGGTTTTGGGCCAAGATCGGAATGTATCTTTCCATAAATTCAGAGAGAAATTTTGGGCTCTAAAAGGGATTCTGTTAACTTCTGCATTAATCAGATCAGTTGGATCTGGGTTGCCCATTGGTCCTAGGCATTGGACATGCGGCTGATCGGTTGGAATAACTAATTTGTTGCGAAGTTCCTAAGTTTAGAGGATCCGAAGAACAAAGAAAAGGAGGAAAAATTACCAACTGTATGAATTCGCAAAGACTAGAGGAATCAAGGTAAAAAGTAACGGAAGTGGAACGAACCGCAGGGACGTCAAAGTTAATTGCCATTATCTTGAGGTGGATGGGGGCATGAGCTGGAGACTCGAGGTTGACGCTGAGTTCTTGTTGGATGAGGCCGCGCAGTTGTTCATCGGAGGCGCCGCCAGAGAGAGAATGCCAAAGATTGGAGTATGAGGGTAGAAGACAAGCGTTCTAGAGAGATCTATTTATAAGCCGCTTGGAGTAGGGGTATTCTAGACTTATCTCTATACCGCGTGCGTATAGGTCGAGGTGGTTCGGATGGATATGGTAACTGTTTGCATGATAATTAAGGGATTGTACAGATGATTTGATGGCAAGTAATCATGACTTGGAAGAGATCTCAGTACAGGATATTTTAATTCTGAAAATGGCGGCATTGTTATGTTAAGATCTTGCCAATGGATTATTGTTTCGGTATCTTAACCATAATTAGGGCAAGAGTGGTTGGAGATTGTGCGATATTTACTGAGGTACGTGAATCAGGACTAGATTTGATTGGATTTGATAACAGATCAAGTTTTGGATTGGAGGATGAGTTACGGTAATTGGGTGAAGGCAAACGTTATCTGGAGTAAATTTCGGAGCATTAATGGTTTTATACTCCGAAATTGGGGGGCATGTGTTGACACCATTTTTTTGCACGTGTCAAAATGATCAGAGTGGGCTAATCGGCAGGAGGAAAGTTACTGTATACGCTGACAACCGATGAAAATCAGCTTGTAAAGATGGTTGCCGATGAATGGTGGTGATCGATGGAAAGGTTGATTTAGACTCGGGTGTTGCCGATAAGGTTGGAGATGTTATTGTCGATGTCGATGAAGGAAGGCTTGAAGACTACTGCCAATAAAACAGGAAGTATGCCGATGGAAAGGAGATCGGTGAGAATTCCATCGTAATTGAGGCGGACAGGGAAATAGATAGGAGTTGGTTTCCTTTTTTGTGTTTATTAGAGTATGATTCATGTAAAGAGTCACGTGTTTCCTTAGATATGGATTTGATGTCCTAGTTGTATTTGGTTATGTCTCTTTAGATCAGGGTATAAATATAGATTGAGGGGTAATGTAATAGATATATCAATCAATATCAAAACCAATTTTTACTCCTATTTGCATCTACTTACTTTTCGGCGACTTCGTCAATTTGCATATTTTTCCTTTTTACGAGTTCTCATTGATTCGGCGAGCTGCATCGCTTCAGTGCGACCTTCGGCGATTCTCGAGTTCCGCGTGAGTACCTCTTGGCCGTGACTTCCAGGCGTATCGCTGTTGTCAGGACCAAAGTACTCGTATCTTCATCCTTGTCGATTAACAGGTCAAATCGACTGGCACGCTTTGGATATCGATTCGGGTATTAGCCCTTTGTGTTTGCAGATCCACTTTTGCATCAACACCTTTTAATGTATATTGTGATGCCTCAAAGACGGGGCTGGGATGTGTGCTTATGCAGGAGGGGCGTGTGATAGCTTATGCTTCACGCCAACTAAAAAAGCATAAAGTAAATTACCCCACCCGTGATTTAGAGTTGGCTGCTGTGGTCCACGCTCTAAAAATTTGGAGACATTATTTGTTGGGCAACAAAGTGCACATTTTTACAGATCATAAGAGCCTCAAATATATCTTCACTCAGTCTGAGTTAAATATGAGGTAAAGGAGATGGTTGAAATTGATCAAGGATTATAACTTGGAGGTACATTACCACCTCGGAAAGGCCAATGTGGTAGCTGATGCTTTGAGTCGAAAGTCATATTAGGTTAAAGAAGCACCCTTGTCTCTCAACCATGCTGAGGTGCTAGCTCACATTGCCTTAGTCTCAGACTTACTTGAGCATATTATTATGGAGCAAAGGCAAGACACTTTAGAAATTCTCCACATCAAGAAACTAATTGCCGAAGGGCGTGGTCCTCAGTTTAGTATTGATGAGCAAGGTGTAGTGAGGTACAAGGACAGATTGGTGGTTCCATTAAATGAGGAGGTAAGAAGGAAGATTTTGAATGAAGCTCACTATTCCAAGTTGTCTATCCTTCCTGGCAGTAACAAAATGTACCATGATTTGCGCCACTTATATTGGTGGTCCAATATGAAGCAGGACATCACCAAGTACATCATGGAGTGCGACACTTATGGGAGAGTTAAGGCAGATCATATGCGTACCCTAGGATACTTACAGCCTTTGCCGATCCCTATGTGGAAATGGGAAGATATTTCTATAGATTTCATTATGGGTTTACCCCATACATCCAAGGGCTATGACTCTATTTGGGTCATTGTGGATCGTCACACTAAATCTGCTCATTTTCTTCTGGTGGACACTAGATATTTAGCCAGGAAGTATGCCTAGATATATTTTGATCGGGTTGTGACCCTACATGAAGTTCCCCTTACTATCATCTCAGATAGAGGGTCAGTCTTTGTCTCTCATTTCTAAGAGCAACTGCAGCAATGCCTTGGTACTCATCTCCTCAAAAGTTTAGCATATCATCCACAAACTAATGGCCAAACAGAAAGGGTGAACCAGGTACTCGAGGACATATTGAGAGCTTGTGTCATTTCTATTCCTGAGAAGTGGGATGAATGCCTGAAGTTAGCTGAGTTTTCTTACAATAATAGTTATCAAGAAAGCATTCAGATAACACCATTTGAAGCTCTGTATGGAAAGAAATGTAGGACGCCACTTAACTGGGTTGAAGTGGGAGACCATGGATATTTTGGACCTGATTTCATCAAAGAAGCTCGAGAGCAAGTCGGCATTATTCAGAGTCACTTGAAGGCAGCTTAGAGCCGACAGAAAGTGTATGCGGACAAGCGAAGAAGGCCTTTGTAGTTTACAGTTGGGGATTATGTGTACCTCAAGGTGTCTCCTATAAGAGGGGTGCATCAGTTTAGTGTTCGTGGCAAGTTAGCCCCTCGATATGTGGGTCCTTACAAAGTTTTGGAGCAGTGTGACCTGGTTGCTTATCGTCTCCAGCTTCCTGAAATTTTATCGGCGGTATACAATGTGTTTCATGTCTCACAGTTGAAGAAATGTTTGCGGGTCCCTGATGAAGCTGTGGAAATTGAAGGAATTCCCCTCCAGCCTGACTTGACATATATCGAGCACCCTGTCAAGATCTTGGACGAAAAGGAAAGAGTGACAAGGAACAATGTGGTGAAATTCTACAAGGTTCAGTGGCAAAACCACTCAGAGGATGAATCCACGTGGGAACAAGAGAGATATATCTTGAAGCATTACCCCCATCTTCTTTCTGGTTCACTGAGGTAGTTGTCTACATTGAAATATAATTCTTATCTCTTTTCCCACACTAGACACACGAAATCTCGAGACGAGATTTTGTTTTAGGGGGGTAGATTTGTAACACCCTCTGTGTTACATGTAAATCTTTTGCTAAAACACTGCATGGGCATCATGTTTATGTGATAGTGTATGTAAAATAGTGTGTAAATCAATTTTTGTAACCGCCTGGTACCCCAGAGTCCAATTGGTTGTACACCTAGCCTCGCCTCGTAGTCCTCCACCCCCATGCGCACCCCATGCCTAGTGCTGTTGACGTGGTTGCGCCACCGCGGCCATCGTCGTGTTTGTCGTGCGCGCGTGGCCGGACTCACTCGGCCCATCCCCGGTCAAGCCATCACGTCTGGTAGGTTCTGGGTAAGTTGCTGATGCCCATCCTCTAGTCCTTTAGTCTCGGTTGTGCCTGAGCTCACAAGAACATGGCCGCCGCCGCTGCAAGAGGCCCGCCTCCGTGGATGGAGCTTGGGACCGTGCCTCTGTTCACCGCTTCACCTCCCATCACCTCACGTTCGCATCAAGGTGAGCATCGGCTCGCTATTGGGGGCGGGGAGGGGCTAGGTTGGCCGACGTGACCGCCCTGTGCCAACGCCGTCGTGCCAGTGCGCGCGCGGATGCCCGAGGGTATGGCCGTGGTAAAGATAGTTTGTTCCGAGGGTTTATCTATAAAATAGCTAACTGTAGGAATAGTATCATGGGTCTTAGGGTGATTCACCGGTAGGTCAAGGACGTTTCCACAAAATAGCCGTAGCGTGTGGGCCTTCCCGTCGTGGGCCGCTGTCGCTCGGTTGTCCGCGCCGATGGGCAGCGCGTGTGTGCGCGCGCACTGCACGGGTGTGGGCTGAGCCGCGGTGGGCCGCGTCGCTCGCTCATGGGACGCGTGAAGGGATTTCAATTTTTCATTTCCAGGGAATTAGTAAATGTTTATTCAATTTAGTTTTGAGCTGATCTTTGTAAAATTATAGTAAATTCTGCAGGTGTCCAAAAATAGTGAAACAAAATTTATTAGATTCACAAAAATGTTATCTATCTATTGGTGTAGTTAGTTTACAGTTATATGTGATAATGATAGATTCATTAATTCATTTAGGAAAGCTTAATATTATTTAGCTTAATATTTGTAGGAATTTTTGTGGCAAATTGGTGATAGCTTTAGCCATGAAATTTTTACAGTAGGTTTATTAGATTATTATATACTCACTGTAATTTTTGTAGCCTTAGAGTAGGTTGATAAATAGGGTAGCTAAAACTCCTTGTTTTATCATATATATGGTAAATCGATATTAAGAGTAAGAATGCCTTTAGTTGCTAAGTAATACAGGAAATATTTCATACCTGTTTAGTGAAAATGATAGGTAACTTAGTCTCTTACTCGGTAGAGCTAGCTTAGTAGTTTGATAGATGTATTCATATTTTAAGAGTTGTTGTTGCTGTATTACTAAATGTTGCATCATCATTTTATGCATGTAGATAATGAGTTGGTAGAGTTCGTGCCTGCGGGCGAACAGAAATACGAGGAGATCATTGAGGAGTACAAGGATGAGATTCTCGTACAGGAGGGAGCCTTAGAGCCATCTGTTGCTATCTTTGTTGACACCCCGCCTGCCCAAGGCAAGCCCCGGTGCATAACCTCTATTTTTAAATAATCATTGAATATATATATGTGATATGCATTTATGTTACAGGTATTTTATGGAAACTACATGCATAGAGATATTTACCTATGAGTCCTACTAGTATAGGTTGAGTAGCTGCTATGTTTAGGATTTCGATAGCGTGAGTAACCTGCCGTTACTCACAGTAGGTGATTATTATTATCACTCATGATAAAAATGGTGGAAAGGAAAATAGAGATCGGACATGGATATGGTATGAGTATTGGTGGGTGTAAGAGGCTGTGTCCTGCGAACAACAGGGCATAGCTTGGTTACACTTTTTCCTTGTCTATGTCGGTTAAGGACCGGTCGTTGCATTGGGTTCTAGGCAAGTCACAGACTTATTATCTCGAGCACATACCTAGGTATGGGTGCAGGGAAGGCTTGTCGCTCTCTTGTCGTGGGTTCCGGCTCTTTCCGGACCGACTGATTGGAGGCGGGGATGGTGGAGGTATAAGCACCGCACTGAGTCCGAGACTTAGAAGTGGGGGATTGGAGTCCAAGTTTGGACGGAGACCTAGACCATGTGACAGGAGAGTGGTGGTTGGTCCTGCTTGTGCCTAGGGTACAGCGGGGCGTGCGTTTCGAGGTATCCAGCTGGGCACATTGATTCACGAATCGCCGGCATTCCAGTATGGCTTGTCTATAGTCTAGCACCGTTGTAAGAACTGAAAGATGAAAGTTGATGAAATAGAACTGTTTGCTCAACTCTCGCTTGAAAGTAGAACATGTGCTTATATAGAATGGCTAGATAATGAATTAATCATGACTACTAATAATAATATAAATAAGAATTCACTATTAGTATTGCTTTCTGCAAAAGGAAACTAGCAAACCATAAAGCTTATCATATTCCTTGGAGTCAGAAAATTATTCCCACTAGTCGGATAAGTCTTGTGAGTACATTGTGTATTTAGGGTTTATTTATCCCTGTTGCAGGTGCAGCTTGAGGAGTAGCCGTTGTGTGAATGATTCTTCTGGTGGGCATAGACGGATCCTTGTTTATTATCGATAGATGTTTATTTTCATTCCGCTGTTTAATATTCCGCACTCTGAATTTGATAATGTAATAATGAAATTCTAAGAAGCTCTGGATGTATGAAATGAAATAAGTATTGTAGCTCGTTCTCATTATTGGATCCTTAGGAAAGATGTGGATTATTCGGGCTCTCCCCTGGGGTGTGTCCGACGGAACCCGCCCAATGTAGCTTGCTTTCGGGGTGCTTAGTGTCTGGTGGAAGACGAACGCCTCCGGAGATGTGTTATTTCGGACGGTTCTACCACACACAACCTGACAACGTGCATCTTGGCAACATAAACTCTTCTGGAAAAAGACAAACATTTATGTGAAAAGTCCGGTGGATTATGAAGAAATGCATAGACAAATACCACAATTAGTTTATATTTGTGTCCATACCTCCGGCGTCCCCTTTCCCCTTTGGGCCCCGTGTCTTTTCTGTGAAGGTACGTTACGCTTCTGCTTGTCATCCTTGAACACTCTGCGTCGAGTCAGATAGGAGCGCGCTTACTTGCCTCCGACCCCGGCGTCGTCGTCGAGGACTGCTTGTTCTCGTGATATGTTCTCGTGGATTGCTTGTGCATGTACGTGGACTGCTTGCCTTGCTGTGCTCAGGTTGCCGCTTCCCTCTGCTGAATGCTGATCACAACTAGTACAGTACTAAAATGGTTAGCCATAACTAGGATTTGCTGTGAGAGAAAAAAAGAATTATTTTTTTTCAAACTTGAGTTGCACAGATTTAATAAAATTTGGTCTGACCGGCCACTTCTGGCAAATTTGTATTCACCTAAACTCCATCCAGTTGAGTACTCTAACAAAAAAACAACAATGGTATTATCAGAAAAAAATGATGTCCAAATGGCTTATGCTAAAGGTAGTAGATTGGTTTAATTCCAAACAATAAGTGTAAAGCTTGATGATGATGTTTGAAGCCTCCTTGTTTGATTCTATGAGAGATTAGTGTTTCATGGTCTGATATTTGTTATAGGAGTATTCTCTATTGGGGGTCCATAGCACGTGATGCCGGTTTCCAACTATATAACAAGGCAACGTATGAGGTGCAAACCAACCAACTTGTGCAAACTTAAAAACTATCAATTATGACCACTGGATGCTGATCCAATGGATGGGGTGAGAGGTGGGATTTTTTTGCGCTTAAGCCCCCGACCCACCGTCCTTTTTTTGCGCTTAAGCCCCCTCACCCCATCCATTGAATCAGCGTCCAGTGGTCCTGATTGATAGTTTTCAAGTTTGCATAGGTTGGTTGGTTTGCACATGATATGTTGTCATATAACAATTGTGCGGAAGGTGAATAGGTTGCGGTTTCAAATCGGTCGCAGGAGGCTTCACAATGGTCAGGTACACGGGTCCGTTTGAGTTTTTAGTTGTAGAGATTCGATCAACTTAAGAGTTGAGATTGGCTCATGAAAAGAGAGAATTATGTTTTTTAGACAGATATACGGGCAAGTTTTATCAAATGCTAGGAGAACGCACATCAGGGAGCAGCTCCCTAAAATTTGCAACCGCTTGCATGGGCTGATCATGTAAAATAAGGAAGGTTTGCTGAAAACAAGATAATTATAACGAGTTGATAAAATTAACTTAAGATCACTTCCGTGACAAATATAGCTGAGGAAACAACTCTTTAACTGACATGAACACACTTGAACAGAAATGACACATCAGTTTGTCGCCAGCACTCTTTGTATCTATAACATTATCACAAATAAAAGATACGGAGTAATTCGGAGTAGCCATTCTCAATTGAAGTAAACATCGACACAGTTTCCGTGACGGATTGACATGACATCAAAAAGTTGTTTTCTCCCGAAGGGAATCCATATCTTCTACAAATAACAGAGGATGCTTTATCTCATTTGAGAAATCACTCCTCAAAAAAGACCGAAGGTGGGATACCTGGAAGTTAACATAGTTTCTTAGAAATGTAGCATAAACAACAAGATTCTGAAGAGGTTGGGGATACTAGTAGAGACCAAAAAAGAAAAAAAAAACACACACACACCTAAATATAGTTGCATCCGGGTTCCCGTTCATACCTGCATGTCTTCCGTCGAGGACGTCAAGAATTTCCGCTATAGAAGGTCTATTCCTCCGCTCGCGTTCCACACACCGTAACCCGATTGTAATGCATGATATCACTTGATGGAGGCCATCTGCATCTAATGATGGGTACTTCGATACAATGTGCCCATCGAATGTCCAGTTTTGACGTACCTACAAAATTGGAATTATGTCCTAATTGATAATAATCCAGCTAATAAGAAACACTAACATTGTATCTTCAAATCATCAACTCGTGTTGTCTTACATTATCAATGAAATCCCTCCCACACATATCTTTGTTGTTGCTCATATTCTTCTCCCCCGTTGTGATTTCCATGATTATAAGGCCCAAACTATATATATGTCTGAGTGCATTGAGATTTCACCTCTATATAAATATTCTGGAGCCATGTATCCTCTGTAGAGTTGGGGGGTTAACATATATAAAGGGGCCAGTAAGCATTACTATAGACATGAAAATGCTACTCCATTCGTTCCAAATTATAAGACGTTTTGTTTTTTCTAGATACATTGCTTTTGCTATACACTTAAATATACACTATGTCTAGGTACATAGTAAAAGAAATGTTTCTAGACAAGCCAAAACATCTTATAATTTGGAACGGGGGAGTATTTGATTAGTAATGAGGATAGCTTAAATTAATTATCTTACAATGATCCCACTACATTTTGTGTGAACATCCGTGTTTGTTCTTCACCGAACAGCCTTGAGAGAGCGGACTCAGCAATTTTGGGCACCATATTGTCATCCAACCATATATTATCAGGCATAAGATTCATATGAACAAGAGGCCTATCCATTGTACGGTGCAAAACATGTAAACCCTGGCAGATCCCCTTAATTATCTTGAAGCATGTCGCCCAATCAATTCTTGATTCACCTAGAATGAACATATATGTAATTATGGCAGCATGTTAAGATAATGAGCTGTAGAAGTGTATATCCCATAACATACTAACGATACAACAAATGTTCACACTTGATCAACTTTTTCAGCAGAATAGAACTTGAATTTTAATGTTTCAGTATGTGAAATAATGTTTTCTTTTCTCGCTGTATTTCATTGCAAAAGTTGAATTGATAAACAGAAGATATTAGAGTGACAAGTATATCTATCAAATAGTGAATAGACGATGTACCAGAAATATACTTGCCAAGGCTTCCATTCCGAACATACTCATAGCACAGATAACTCTCAACAACTTCCACAAGAATATATCGTCCATTGTGCTGTATCACTTTCTTTTGTGCTTCGTGACAGTAACCAAGTAATCTCACGATATTTTCATGCACGAACGCAATAAGATTGTTAACCTCACTCTCAAACTGTTTTCCAGGTGGCAATAGAGAATTTTCCCCAATCTTCTTCACCAAAATTACTTGTTTACCTTCCAGTACTCCCTGTTTCACCTCACGTAGATATCATAAAGTAAGCATGCCCTTGTCTACTTTTGTAAAGGAAGAAGATGATGAACGCATAACATAATCACACCTTATAATATGTTCCAAATGCATCTGTGGCAATCACTTGTTCCGAAGAGAACCCTTCTGTAATCTCGTTCAAGAATTTTGACGTAATCTCGTTCAAGAATTTTGACGGTAATTCCCCTGCTGGTACACTTACTAGACTGCCGCTGGCACCAGTGGGCATTTCTGATGGCGCTTCCTTATGGATGGAAACAGCTTTTCCTGGTGACATATCTTTGTTTTTGGCCTTGCGAAAGATATTACAAGGCATATATGGATGGATGTCTTGGAAAAACCTAAACCTTTCTAGGCTCCTTCCAAGACATTTTTTCATATGCCTTCTAAACGATAGGGTGGCTCCGTCTTCCTTCAATGCTCCTCTTAAGAGATCTCCAAAAGACTTTCTTAAAAAATCATCATTTAGAAAGATATTTGAATAAAATCACTCTCTATATCTTTCTACCCTCCAACAGTTGTTCTATATCAGACTTAGCTTAGCTTAGCTTTTTTTTTTTCGTACCCTTGTTACTATACAGGTTCTCTTTATTTAATATATTTTAGTAGGGGCCTAAAACCTCTCTTGTTCCTAAAAAAAGTTGTTATATATCTTGTGTGCATTCTAGAGAGTCAATTCAACTCTCCACTTTGGCTAGCTAGAAATCAAGAATAGAGAATGATAATATTTGAAGATCTATTTAAACAAAGTGTTGATGGACTTTTTTTCATTAAAATATTTATTCCTAACAATAAGGAAAGATATTGAGAGACTCTTAGAGTTGCTCTAAGAGCGTGGCTGGGGTGGTGGATGTTTGTTCCATTTCTCGGATTTGTGCGGGATGTCAATCTAAGTTAAACGACATGGCTCAATGAAGTAATCAAATTCATCTATGGTAATTTTAGCCCACATAATCTGCTATTTGAAAATGAAGTATACAATGCTCTTGTGATAAAAGATAATAATATTTTTTTATTAATAAAAAGAATGATGACCCGTACCTCTTCTATCCGGGACCTTGAGTCACCAACTTCCGTAGTTTCCACTTCCTTCAGTTTACACATGATATCCTGCATTGTATGTCTCTTGTATCGATCGGCCTCCATGCAGACTACTGCTATCTCAATACAGGTTCGCACCTGTTTGCTATCCACCTCAAGTGATGCATAACTCGATGTCTCCTGTAACTTCTCCCAGGAGTCGTGTACCTTCAAAAACGAACGAGACCACAAGGGTGTTGTACATTTGTAGTTAAAAAATAGTGAGCAGTGTTCTACATGTGACCCATATACATGAACGGGTTTCTCTTTCTTGTAAGAACTAGGCAACTAGCAGAGGATTCACTAGAATAGAATATCACTAGCGTATTATTCCTTTGAATCCTATTCTGAAAAAAAAAGAGAAAGAACATCACTCAGGTATGGCCAATAATTGTTTGATATATATGACACACTTCGAAAGTTAGCCTTTAATTGTTTGGTTCATCCGAAATTCGCTGAATTAGAATTGCTTTCTTGGGCAATACTATTTTGATAAAATAGCGTGGGTGAAATAGTACTTCATTTAAACCACTTCATTTTTTTTTTGGAGTAGCAACAAATTTTGTAATGAAGTAGTAGTTAAGTTCTTCCTCCAGCATATATTCAGAAATCCTTTGAGTAGTATATTAACATATACAAATAATTATCCTTACATGCTTAATTAAAGCCTGGCCCTCCATGTCAGCAATGCTCATATAGTCGCTTAGTCCAGACACCACTATCCTTTTTATTATAACACCCAAGCTAAATATATCAAACTGCTTTGAGATTATTTGCTTGGTTATGAATTCTGGTGGCATGAATACTCTGCATAATAACAAAAAAATGACAATATAATAAAATAAGAGTACATAAAGCAAACTAGTTCATTGAAAAAGGATGTCGTGAATAAACGTACGGGGTCCCCAAACGAGTCATTGTCGAAATGGTGTTCGATTCGCCTGCAGCTAACCTTGATATACCAAAATCAGCTATTTTTGGTACCATTTTCTCATCTGACAAAATATTGTCTGGCTTCAGATCAAAATGAATGATGCCAGAATCATGAAGGTACTTTAAGCCCACACTGATCCCCGTAATTATTTTGAAGCGCACGTTCCAATTATGTCCAGAGAATTTTTCTGCATGAGCAAAGAGAAGTATTTCTCAAATACAATTGTTAATAAAGTATATGTCATGTATTTCGATTATAGTATTGATAACATACTCATGAAGAGCTAGCATACCAGAAAGAATCTTGCCAAGGCTTCCATTGGGCACAAACTCGAGGCAGAGTAACCTGTGTATAATGTCAGCAACTACTAGCCTCCCTTCGTATGGTACAATTGCTTGCTCGGTTTCATCGCAGAAACCTACTATTTGCACGATATTTTCATGCTTGAGCCTCTTAAGGTGACTAAGTTCATTTTCAAATTGCTTGTTGTCAAACCTGTTAGGGTCTTTAGATCATCTAGGTATAGATCAGAGGGTAATATCTTTACCAATTGAATCAAATATACCTAGAGCTTGCTTCGGGAGAAGGAGACGGAGAGAGAGGGAAATGTAGGAGCATCTGACTGTTGGAGGAGCTCCCTGCCATCGCTGGTTCATCGGTGAAGCTCTGCGCACGCGCAGCGACGGTCGGTGTAGGTGATGAAAGGGTGTCGGTGAAGAGGTTGGTGGTGGCAAAGGCAGTGGCGCTTCCCGCTGCTGGCAGTGCCTCCCTCTCGATCGGACTAGGGTTAGACGGTGGGGTTGTGGCGGCGGCAGTGAACCTCATATTGCGAGCCGTTTGCCCCACCTCCTCTATATAGGCACTGTGCGACGGGGGCCCACCAGCCACTAGATGGTTGGCCGTCCCCGATCAGGACGCGGTCAAGGGGTCCGTCTCGACCGTTGAGTCAAGACGGATGAGATCAATTCTAACATTCTCCCCCTTGATCTCAACTCATACTTTAACTTTAAACTTTGACTTTAATCCCTTTCACTTTTATTTGTTCCATCACAGATTAGTGCATAGAGCATGCTTCATCGTCACGGTCAATCGCCGATAGACTTAACGGCTACAATACACGTCTCTGTTCTGAAACAGATTCTTCAACTTTGGGCCCTTTATTGTCCGAAAATCATAGGCTATATCATAAACCCATGTCGACTGTGTGTTCTCTAAACACACTGGGTGGTAAACCTTTTGTACGCGGATCCGCAAGCACTTGCTTGTTACTTTTATGTTCAATACTTTTAGTATGATTCCGGACTTTCTCCTTCACAACGTATAACTTTAACGTCAATGTGTTTGGCAGCACACTTGACCCGTTGTTATAGGAGCGAACTACTTAAATGGTTATTGCTGTTGTATACCATTATCAATTCCGGATGTAAGTTCTTTTAACCATTTCACCTATCCTTTAAGCCTCATGACAAGCTATACTATATGTATGCATCATTGATGACACCACAACTGTTTCTTTGGAGCTTTTCCACAATAAAACTCCAACTGCGAGTGTTAGCTACTATGTGGGTTTCACTAAATATCTCGCCAAAATTTAATATTTGTACCCACAACTATTTGAGAGTACTTATTCTTTCTTACTCATCATGAGGACTATAAATCTTTGCACAATTGCAAAACATTCTCAACTCCATTCCAGTGATCTATATCTAGACTAGACTTCTGCCAAAACATCCTGGATACATGAACTATGTCAGGGTAAGTTCTTACTTATAAGCATTCATTAAGCTTCCAACAGCTGAAGCATATAGGACGTCCTTTTGATCGATCTCACATTGGTTCTTGGAACACTAGAAGTTCCCAAAACTATTACCCTTTACTATAGGAACAGGTGCAAGTTTACTCACATATATACTTTTTTTATTTAGAATCTTCTCTAAGTATACACTTGAGATAGTTCTAATACCCCTTTTCCTTTTGTCTCGGTAAGTTTCAATTTCTAGAACGAATGACGCTTTACCAAGATCATTCTCATTGAAACTTGAGGACAAGAATTGTTTCTTCTCCAACAGTAGATTAACACAACTACTAGCGAGTAAGGTGCTACCCACATGCAGGATTAGCAAAATAATTTTCCCATGTTTAAACTTCACATAAATGCAATTGTCCTCTACATTCTCTTTAAAACCCAAACTTTCTTATTGTACTGTCAAACTTCAAGTATCAATGTCTTGAAGCTTGCTTTAATCCATAAATGGATTTCTTCAGGCAACATCCCTTATATTCTTTTCCTTCCACGACAAAATCTTTTGAGTTGTGCCATGTAAACTTTTCCACACAAATCCCGTTGAGGAATGTGTCTTTACATCCTTCTAATATAACTCTAAATCGTAATGTGCCACTAACGCCATTATGATTCTAAAAGAATCCTTATATTCTCATTATAATCTATTTCTTCTCTTTGTGTAAATCATTTCGCCACAAGTGGCGCTTTATAGCTTCACATATTTCCTTTGGAGTCACATTTGTCTTGCAGACCCATTACAGCCTACTGTTTTGGCTCCATTAGCAATTTCTTCTAAGTCCCAAAGATCGTTGGTATTTATCGATTTCATTTCATCTTCCTTTGCTTCTTGCCATTTAGACGAGTGAACGCCTCTCATGGCTTTTTCCAATGAGGTGGAGTCACTCTCTATTTGAATTTTTTTCTTAACTTTTACTTCTTAGTCACCAGAAATATCTGATTTTCTTATTCTTTGAGACCTATTGGGGCCTCGTGGCACTTCTTTCATATGGGGCTATTGTTGCTCTTCATTGCCAAAGGGAGCCACCTGTATCACTAGATCCTTGTTTACTTATTCATCTTCTTTAAGAGCTAACATCAGGTGTTGTATATGTCATACAACATCAACATGTATTAATCAATTTGTTGCTCTAAAACACTGTAGTGGATATGTAATCCCACTTCTATTCAAGCTTTAGGTATCTACATACCATGCTCCCCCAGATTACTCCATCTTCTGTAAAGATGGTGTATCTTCAAATTTCTTATTTTTGGTTTAATCTGCTAAAAACTCATATGGCGCATTTAGCACCGCCTTGATAACTCTAAACTCGTCCAGTATAAATACTAGCCGACTATGCTATCTTCCTATCGGAACTGTAAAAGGTCTAGGAATTTAGCTATTTCTTTACTTTAGGGGTATCGTTATTATGACCGTCTTACTCCCTCAACGATCATATTCATCTTTTATAGATCACTTTTACCTTCAATGCATAGTATGCATTGCATTATCTGAAGTATGGGGAAGTATCTTTCTTAATTAATCTTACATTTCTCCCCCTCGAAATGTGGTATGAACTTTTCTACCACAATTTCGAAACATTCTGAACTCTTGTGAATGAGGAAACTTTGATTACTTACTTCATCCACATGATTACATCATGCAAACAAAATTCGTATGGGAGTACATTTTCCTCATTTCACTTCAAAACTCAACATAGTCTATTATTTTCAATACTTCTACAAGGCACGCTTGCATATCATTCTTATCTTTTGGTTCACATGCAACTTTCTTTTGTTCTTAAACTCATTGAGTACTTAATGACCATGACACAATCAGAGTGTATGGTCAATTCTAGGATAGCATAAGAGCTACCTAAACTTCTCTCCATTTGCGGAATACACTTAGAGCACATGAGTCATCATATCCTTCTCCCGCCATGCGGGATAAGTACTATGCCAAACTCTCCCGCCATGCAGGATTGGTTAACATATGTACTATGCCAACTTTACCCCGCCATGCGGGTATTTTCTCAAACTTTTCCCGCCATGCGGGTACTATCACAAACTTTTCCCGCCATGCGAGATAATTCCCTTGAACGGACATAATTGCCAGGATTGGCTCGTGTTCAATCATCAAATTCAGAAATAAATCCAAATATTCTTTTAACACACATGTTTAATCCAATGTTAGTCAAATTAAACATGTATATGACTTTTACAACTCTCATAAGTGAAACTGAAAATACATTCTTCTTCACAGAGAGTACATAAAAGACATTTCTCAATGAAGACTCTCATTGATCTATCTCTTTTCTTGGATCAATATCCTAGAATTCTTTTCTTTTGAAGCCATTCTTTAAAGAGAACACAATCCCTTAAGCAATGGCATTCTTTCATACATAACTTGCCCTTAGGCATTTCATCATCTGAGTCACAAGTACCCAGCTCATTTCTCTTACTACCTTCAAGAATGATAGCATGGAAGTGTTATGTCTGAAAAAATATTCAACAATAATGCTCATTAAACTTTGAAATCTTTATGTTTTATTCTATATCACCGTTGGGTAGAAATAGAATAAAACATCATGGAAGTGTTACCATGGAAGTGTTACCGCCTGTGCTCCCTCCCTCCTCCATGCCGGCGCCCGCCGGATCCACCGCCCCCACTCCCTCGCTCCGCCAGATCCGCCGCCCCCGCTCCCTCGCGCCGCCGTACGGGCCGGCCGCGGGGCCCTCGCTCCTCCTTGGCGCTGGCGCCACGATGTCCGCCTTGGAGAGGCCGAGCACCGGGCCGGTAAGGAAGGCGAGCACAGCATTCGGCACCAGCTCCGCTCCAATCTCCACCGAATGCGGTGTGGCAATGTCCGCTAGTGAGGACCTCTTCGGGTGGCCACCTGTCCACCCCTCCTCTATCGCCTTCGCACAGCCAACCACCATGTCGTCCACCTTCGGCGGCCGCCCCACCACTCCATTTGCCACATTCGCACGCCCCACCACCCCATCCTTCCGTCAGTGGGGCCGGAGGCTAAGGCATAGGGAGGGCGGAGGCACCCGTCCACCCTGTCGCGCCACATCCTGCAGTGCCAGTGACCCTCCCCGCGGCGAGACCAACGCCGGCGGTGGCCGCCGCCATCCATCATGGAGCCGATGAGGGGGAGGCTTGAGCGAAGAAGCAAGAGGTTAGGGGGAGTGAGGGGGAGGCGAGTGTGGATCTGGCGGCAGCAGCAGCGGATCAACGGCGATGTTGCCGGAAGAAGCGGCGGCGGTGGCGGAATGTGTGTGAGGCGTGGCTGTGGCATTTGAGGAGTGGGAAGGAGACTGGAAGGAGAAAGAGTGGCATGCTGAGCTTAGGGAGAAAGAGAGTAGCACCAGGGGTAACTAGGGAGGGCATCATGGTCCTTTTGCCACTGTATTTATTGCCTTTAGTCAGTTTTAGGAGGTAGAACCAAACACTCTTTTAGGAGGTTTTAGAAGGCTGCCTAAAACTTTTAGGAGCTAAAGTTTTAGGAGCTTGGAACCAAACAGGCCCAAAGTATCCCTAAAGAGTCCCAAGAGTAGAAGAGAACTGCCTTGATGACTTCCAAGGAATGGAGTGGCACCCGGGGCATCGCCGTTGAAGGCTCTCGGAGCTTGTTGAGGCTTTCACACACACATCCCACCTCATCCCGCACAAAACAGACATCACCCCCACAACAATTGTTTGTCCTATGAGCACTACTGGATGCAACCAATGGTGATGTGTGCGGGCGCTATAGTCACATCCACAAGGCCACCAACATCATGAACCCAGATTGTTACCATCCACCACCACACTTGGGTGGGCTTGGCCGGGCTGGCACTGATAGAGGACTCCTGTCATCGAGGACATCGATGTATGCTCCACCGCTGAGCTCCCTGCCGGTGGCCACCTTGGCCCCAGCGTCCAATGCTCCAGCGCGCCCGGTGTCCACCTCGCCGCCACTAGTCACTGGCTTCCACACCTCATCTGCTTATCCAATGCCGCGTCTCTAGGCTCAGGAAGATGTTCAAGTCCTTCGATGTTGTTAGAGTTATCCAAACACCAATGGCCTCCGCCATGTTTAACAGTTTCTAGCTACTTATGCCTATGCCTTGGTGCTCCTCAACATGGCTAGCGCCATCATGGAGCTCTCAGGCCTCGACTTCCAACCTGGTTTGACCACTCAGCTCTAGATTTGGCGTTCCCCTGGGTCTCCTGTCTCCATCTCTGGAAATGCCACCCAACCTTTTTTCTTAGTTGTTTCTTTTGGTCATTGTGTTTTTCGCCTATGTCCTCTTTCTGTTGGTTTGATTCTTCAAGCTTCTCTCGGTGGAGTTGCCGCTGATTTTAAGGTCTTCGCTCTTGGCGATCGTGTGTTTCACTTCTCTGTTTCTTCTAACTTGGTGGGTGACTTCTATAAATGTTGCTCTTTTACCTGTCGTTAGTACAAGTTCTTCATCCACCTCTGGAACAATGGAGGTCCAAATTGGCAGCTAGAATGGGGAAAATTCATCTCTGAAGAAGAAAGTTCTTGGCTCTCTACGAAGCATTCAGTCAAGATCATGACTGGGGCCAATGCCATCCCTGTTTGAACATCTGTGTCCAAGCACCTCGATTTTCCTCAGTCCAACGCCATCCCGGTTCGAACATCTATGTTCAAGTGCCTTGATTTTCCTCAGTCCATTGAGCAGTTGCGACTTGGTTCTTCTTTCCATGACAATTCAATTCTTGGACTGCACCTGGTTGATCGAGTCTCTACCAAATGGGGTCGTAGCTTGAATTTGAATCTAAATGAAAGGTCAAAGCCCAAGTCAGGAAATCTTACCTCTTTTGTAGACCCCGGGATTTGCTTGCACTGTCTGTCCAATTCGCATGTGAGGAAGGATTGCAGAGCTCCCATTAAATGTCTTGCATGCTTACATTGGGGACATGTCTAGCTTAACTGCCCAATTAAAGGAGGGTTGTGCAGTAACTTTGGGCAACTTTTAGATGCAATTAAAGGAAAAGCGCCCCTCGAGCAGCCCAACTCATTTGTAGCTCCCTCTGGGCTTGGCCCGAGTGCGCCCCCGGTTTTTACTTCCTTCTCGGATTGGGCCAACAGGCATTTACACCTAGGTTGCATGACCATGAAAGAAAAAGTTGTGGAATGGACTCTTCCTCCCAAGTCATTGACAGATGGACCCCAAGCTTGGGTGCCCCACACAAAAGAGAGAGCATCAATGTCACTTGAGCTAAATCTTGGCCTCAACCCTTCGCCTTCTAGTAGAGCTGAGTTAAATCCACCACGACCAATAGTGACCCAAGAAAACCCCAATTCTCTACCACTAGCATAGCAAACTCAGAGCTTACCTGAGCCACCACAAGCCCAAATGGTGTTCTAGAGAGCTGACCCAGCACCCTTCCTTCCACCAAGGATGCACCTGGAACACGTGGAGAATCGACAGTTCATGATCAGGGCGGTGGCAAACTCAAGGCCACTCCCATGGCATGAAGACTGGGCGATCACCACCATCCACCCACTCTCGAGTAATGTCCTAAACTTCAATGCAGTCAGTGAGGTACTAGATGACTTATTTGTGGATGTGACAAGAGTTTAGACCCGTGCGATTCAGCGTACCCATCTCAGTCAAGCTCTTGTTTAGTTTGAGCGTGTGTATGACTTGGATAGTTTGATTGCCAATAGCCCACATCAGTTTGACAATATCGCCATCTCCTTTGTGCAGCACAATCAAGGCTGCAACTAGAGACAAGTCACCTTCAACGGGGAAGTTTGGTTAATGTTGCTAGGTTTCCCCTTTAATTATGTTGAGGAAGAATATATAGATAATGCTCTGGCTCCTTTCGGTAAGATGATTTCTTAGGACCAAAATCCTGATTTCATGTGGCAGAACTACCCGAAATAACACACCTTTGGAGGCGCTCATCTATCACCGGACACTAAGCACCCTGAAAGCAAGCTACGTCGGGCGGATTCCATCGAGCACACCCCAAGGGAGAGCCCGAATAATCCACATTTTCCCCCATGATCCAATAATGAGAACGAGTTTACAATACTTAGTCCATTTCATACAACCAGAGTTCTTAGAAATACATTATTATGTTACTAAGTTCAGAGTGCGGAAATTAAACAGCGGAATGAAAATAAACATCTATCGATAATATACAAGGATCCGTCTGTGCCCACCAGAAGAATCCTTCACACAACGGCTACTCCTCAAGATGCACCTACAATAGAGGTAAATAAACCCTGAGTACACAATGTACTCACAAGACTTATCCGACTAGTGGGAATAATTTCCCAACTCTAAGGGATATGATAAGCTTTATGGTTTGCTGGGTTTCCTTTTTGCAGAAAGCAATACTAATAGTGAATCCTTATGTATGTTTATTATTAACAGTCATGATTAGTTCATTATCTAACCATTCTATGTAAACACCTGTTCTACTTTCAAGCAAGAGTTGAGCAAACAGTTCCATTTCACCACCTTTTATCTTCCAGTTCTTACTACGGTGCTAGACTGTAGACAAGCCATACCGGATCGCCCGGTGATTTGTGAATCAATGTGCCCAGCTGGGTACCCAAAAACACATGCCCCGCTTATACCCTAGGCACAAACAGGACCAACCCACCACTCTCCTATCACGGGGTCCAGGTCCCCGTCCAAACTTGGACTCCAAGCCCCCGCTCCTAAGTCTCGGTCTTAGTGCGGTGCTTAGACCTTCACCATCCCCACCTCCAATTAGTCGATCCGAAAAGAGCCGAAACCCACGACAAGAGAGCAACAAGCCTTCTCTACGCCCATACACAAGTATGTGTTTGTAATAATAAGTCTATGACTTGCCTAGAACCCAATGCAACGGCCGGTCCTTAACCTACACAGACAGGGAAAACAGTGTAACCAAGCTATGCCCCGTTGGCCGTAGGACACAACTTCTTACACCCACCAATACCCATACCACATCCCTGCCCGGTCTCCATTTTTCTTTCACTATTTTTATCATGAGTGATAATAATAATCACCTATTGTGAGTAACGGCAGGTTACTCACGCTAACGAAATCCTGAGCATAGCAGCTACTCAACCTATGCTAGTAGGACTCATAGGTAGGTATATCTATGCATGTAGTTTCCATAAAATGCCTGTAACGTAAATGCACATCAGACACACACACACACACACACACACACACACACATATATATATATATATATAGTGATAATTTAAAATAAGGGTTATGCACCGGGGCTTGCCTTGGGCAGGCGGGGTGTCAGCAAAGTCAGCAACTAATGGCTCCAGGGCTCCCTCCGGTACGAGAATCTTCTCCTCGTACTCTTCAATTACCTCCTCGTACTCCTGCTCGCCCGTAGGCATGAACTCTACCAACTCGTTATCTACATGCATGAAATGATGATGCAACACCTAGTAATACGACAGCAACAACTCTTAAAATAAGAATGCATCTATCAAGCGACTAAGCTAGCTCTACCGACTATGATGCTAAGTTACCTATTATTACCACTAAACAGGTATGAAACATTGCATGTATTTTCTTAGCAACTAAAGGCATCCTTATTCTTAATATCGATTTACTATATATATGATAAAACAAGGAGTACTAGCTACCATAATTATCAACCTATTCTAGGGCTAAAAAATTACAGCGAGCACATAATAATCTGATAAACCTACTGTAAAAAATTCATGGCTAAAGTTATTACCAATTTGCCACAAAATTCCTACAAATATTAATCTAAATAATGCTAAGCTTTCCTAAATGAATTAATGAATCTAACATTCTTACAAATAACTATAAACTAACTACACCAACGGATAGATCACATTTTTGTGAATCTAACAATTTTTTTTCACAATTCTTGGATACTTATATGAATTGATATTAATTTCCAAAGTTTAATGTAGGATGTAAAATACAAAGCTATTTCTATCTTCTATAAATTGAAAAGCAAATTCAACCCGCGCGGCCCACGAGCCAGCGACGCGGCCCACTCCCGCGCAGCGCGTGCGCATGCGTGACCCATGGGCGCGGCCCACGCAGGACGCGGCCCATCCACGTGGAGACGACCCACGACGGGAAGGCCCGCGCGCGCCGGCATCTTTTGTGAAAACGCCCTTGAGCTACCGGTGATTCACCCTAAGGTCCGCAACACTATTCCTACAGTCTGTGCTTATACAGATAAGCCCCTCCCCATTCGCTTCTTTACCATAGGTGGGTCCTCTGGCCACCCCCGTGCGCACCAGCACGACGACGATGGCACTGGACCGCCACACCGGCCATCCTGGCCCCTCTCCGCCCCCTCTAAGGGGTCGATGCTCACCTAGATGTAGACACAAAGCGGTGGGCGGTGAAGAGACAAGTGGGGATGCGGTTAGAAGCTCTCTCCACGGCGGCGGACACCCTGCGGCGGTGGCAGCTGTGTTCCTGTGAGCCAAGGCACAATAGAGGTGAAAGAACCAAAGGATGGGCATCAGCAACTCACCCCGAAGCTACCTGTGGTGGTGGCTTGATCGGGGACGGATCGGGTGTGTTCGGCCACACGCACACGGCAAGCATAGGGATGGACTACGGTGGCATGACAATGTCAGTGGTGCTAGGAAAGCAGTGGCGGTTCAAGTGGGGTGCGCATGAGGTGGAGGCGATCAAGGCGAAGACACGGTGCCACGGAATTGGATGGAGGTGGACGGTGCAAAGCTAATTTGGTGGACATCGCCGTTCGGTCTTAAGGTGGCCGATGGCAGGGGAACATCAAATTGAGGCTCGACACAGTACGGCTGTAGTAGTGGGCGGGCTTGGTGCATAGCTAGGCTCCCTTTCAAGCTTCTAGCGCATGCAATTACTCTAAATTGGACCAGGCGCCGCGGTTTGCTTTGGCGTGGCTCGGTTGGGCTGGCGCGACGCCATTCCTGATGGCGATGGTTGGGAAGCAGGGGCACGTGAGTGGACGGGATGGCAGCGAGACTCGTCAACTTCAACTGGGGCGCATCTTGGTGGGGTGCGGGTGCCATGGCCGAGGGACCCTCACCCCAAACGCAGTGGACGAGCGAGTGCATCGGCGACAGGTCGTGGCCCGCGTGCTGCGGCGCCATTAATGGCGTAGCGACGGCATGCATGGCCACACGCGGAAGGCATCCGCTCAATTAGAGAGGAACATCGCAACACAGCATAGACGCGATGTGACGCAACGCAAAGATAGCGACACGATGAGGCAGAGCGACCAGGCGGCAGCGGAACGGCCAGGGCATCGGGCCCGTGACGGCAACGACAGCGACGTGGTGGAGCAGAGCGGCCAGGCCAACCGGCCCCCAGCGTCCCACCGAGCGTGGTGGTGCGTGTGTGTGCATGAATGCATCGAACGGCTGACATTGCGATGCCGAGTGACCGAGGCACGGTGACCGCGCCCACGCGATGAAATCGGCCGAGAGCATGCTGCGCACGATTTTTAAAGCATTCTAAAAACCCGAACCTTTGATCCAATCACCAAACCACCTTTTCTATACTCAAGAGGGCATATTAGGCTACTAAAACAAGCCATAAAACCACACCACTTCTTAACCCAATTACTCTACAAAAATTGCCAAACATAGCTTTGTCAAACCATTTTTCCGCCTTAGAAATTTAACTGTCTTGATCGGATTCGCATCAAATTTAATTTCCAAGCTATTAAACCAGTTAGCTAGTGATACCATTTTTCGACCGCAGGTATTTCATCATCATCTACAAAGTTTGTACTTCAAACTTTATTCAAGTATCCCATATATGTTCTATAGCATTTTCGCTTAATAAAAATTGGTTTAAAACCCTAAGTGATATAACATGACTATAAAATTAACTTTCGTTTCTTATTTCTATCGATCGTTTCAATTTACGGAATTTGATCTACACACTATATCACATGCATTAACACATAACCATGATGCTCATGACATGTTTTAGCAAAAGATTTTTAGTGTAACACCGAGGGTGTTACATTTCAAAACAAGGCTAATGGTGAAGGCTAGGGTGGCTGACCTTGAATCAATCCCCCATTTCATTGTCTTCTCAGAAACATAAGGAATGGATAGTGAATCATGGACTATCTAGTGTGAATTAGTGTAGTAGGAGATCTTGGTGTGGGGCCACCAGATGAAGAGCATGTACCAGTTGAAGCCCAGAATTTTGATCAGGTGCCTTTTGCTTTTTTGGCCTTGGGCAACAGGAACTGGGTCTAGTAATCTAGCAACAGAATTAGAACCCCCTGGGACACTAGAATGCACCTGGTCAGTAATTGAATGATCAGGCTGTTAACTGGGACTTTTGGCCAGAGGAACTCCCAGCAATGGGTCAGCAAGGTGTGCAAGTTCGGGTGTTGGATCAGGAAGTCTCTCTCAATTAGCAGGTTGTGCCTCTCCTACAAGACCTCAATGAAGAGCCTTTTCTTGAGGACCCTATGAGGTTTTGATCCACCCACCACCAGCTCTATTTCAAGGACAACATGATCTTGACTAGGAACATATGAATGAAGAGGTTGAAATGGAGATAGCTCAGCCTGAGCCACCTGCCTAGCCCATCTTGGATGTCAATGAGTAGGAACCAGCCCCTGCTCCTCCTGCTCCAATTCAGTAGAACCTTAATTTCTTACATAATGAAATTCCTGAGGATATGCTAATAAATGATGCTGAATTAGCAAATCAGGACATGTTGGAGCAGCAAGAAGAAAACCAGATTGAGCCCATGGAAAACAACTTGTGGAACTTATAATAATTCTAGATGGGCCTCCACCATCCATTCCTCCCAAGAATTTTAATTAGTAGCAGGCCCATTCTATTCCCCTAGGAGAAAAACATCCCTAAGAGGGAAGGCGCCCTCACTGTGGACATCCCCATGGATTGGGCTGTTTTTTTGTTTCCCTACTGCAAAGCCAAACTCATTTTTCCTAGGCCAAAGAGTTTGTCATGGCAAGGGTCCCAGCATTCCTAACCAATTCAAGGCAGTCCACTACTGTTTTCGTGCCAAAAATGGTCCCTCACTCACAGGAAAAGGCTACTCAGAACTGGCAGAATAGTACCCTCTGACTATTAGTCCCTTGGCTACCCAGCACCGGTAAACAGCTAGCTTACCGACCGGCACACTTCACTCACTATGGCTAGAGGTAGAAGAAGATAGATGAGGACAACGCACACACACACACTCTCTACACAAGCACCAGCATTGGCTAGAGCTTTCCGCTATAGCTCTGAACCAGAGCTGCTCTGAACCAAAACTTTGTAGTCTGAGAGTGGCAACTGAACTTAGTATTCCATTGCCCTTTGGATGAAATATATACAACTCTAGCTGTACCTCTACCAGGTACATAGTTGTTGGCCAACTACCTACTCCTAAGTACAAGAGTACACCAACTACCTACTCCTAAGGTATAGGGTACACCAACTACCTACTCCTAAGGTACAGAGTACACCAACTACTCCTAGCAGTACAAAGCTTACCTCAGCCCACTACCAAAACATAGCTGATGTAATAGCTACCAACTATAGGAACTGGTCAGCAGAGCCGATCAGTCCTCAACTCCCAACAGGGAGTGGTCGGCCGAGCCGACCAGTCTCCAGCCAGGGAGAAATGGGGAGCAGCAGATTATGTCTAACAATTCTTCCCCTAATCCTACTGCTAGCCTGATGCCTTAACCTCATCCATGCCAATCATCTTCCTTGACTCCATGAACCATAGGCGTCCGAGTGACTTGGTGAGGATGTCAGCGAGCTATCTGCTGGTCTCGACAAACTCGATGATGATCTGCCCTCCATTGATGTAGTCTCAGAGGAAGTAGAACTTGATGTCGATGTGCTTGCTCCAATCATGGAGGATAGGGTTCTTGGCGAGGGCGATGGCGGGCTGGTTGTCCACTATCAGAGCTGGTGGGTGAGCTTCCTCACTAGTAAGCTCACCCAGTAGTCGGCGCAGCTAGACAGACTGGCACATCACCGTGGCCGCTATGATGTACTCCACCTCACACGTCGACAACGCCACTATCTTCTGCTTTAGCAACTGCCAAGCAATGGGGGCTGCTCTAAGGAAGATAAGCACGCCAGAGGTACTCCATCTCCCATCAATGTCACCTGCCATGTCTGCATCGCTGAAGATAGTGAGCTCTGGCTCACCTTCCTTTGCCTTGGGGGTGCCTCACTGAACACCATGAGCCGCAACCCTCCCTTGCCACCACTCTTGGGGAAGATGATCGCTTGATCGAGCGTCCCCTTGATGTAGCACAACATTCTCTTGACCGCCGACCAGTGATCCTCACATGGGTCCTCCATGAACCGGCCGACGTACCCGACCATGAATGTGATGTCTGACCGAGTATGCGTGAGGTAATGCAGCCCACCGATGATGCTCTGGTAGCGTATCATGTCTACCTTCACCGCCGTGCTGTGCTTGGATAGCTTCAGTTGTTCTTCCATCAGAGTTGCGCATGGTTTGCACTCCGCCATGCCACTCCGCTCCAGTAGCTTCTCCACATAGGCGCGCTAGCCTAGGGAGATGTGCTCTTTCCCCTGCCTCACCTCAATGCCAAGGTAGTAGGAGAGCACAATGAGACTGCTCATTTTGAAATGAGTAGCCATCTCATGCTTGAAGCCATCGATGTCCTCTGCTCGTGCTCTAGTGATGATTAAGTCATCCACGTAAACGCCAACGATGAGCTCCTCCTTCCCCCGTCGCCACATGTAGAGCGTGTGCTCTGTAGCATAGCAAGTGAACCCAAGCTCGCCCAAGGTGGTGTCGAGCTTGGCGTTCCATGCCCGAGGGGCCTACCGTAGCCCATAGAGTGCCTTGCGTAGCTTGAGCACCTTGTGCTCAGCGCCCTTGACGGCGAAGCCTAGAGCTCGCTTGACGAAGACCGTCTCTGTGAGCTCGCTATTGAGGAACACATACTTGACATCGAGGTGGTGGACGCGCCAATCCTTCACTGCTGCCATGGCCAACATCAAGTGAACGGACTCCATTCGCGCCATCAGAGCAAAGACTTCCTCGAAGTCGATGCCCTCACGCTGACGAAGCCGCGGGTGACGAGCCAAGCCTTGTACTTGATAATGGTGTCGCACTCATCCTGCTTCACCTTGTAGACCCACTTCATGATGATCGGCCTGCAGCCCACCTATGGATCTACCAGCTCCCATGTGCCATTGTCCTCGATGGCCTTCATCTCTTCCAACATCGCCCGTCGCCAATTGGCGTCGCATTCAGCCACTGTGAATGTCGGTGGCTCCTCGGCACTAACAAGGAGCAGCTCTAGATCATTGAGCAGCTGACTCACTAGGCCTATGGCCCCTGCATTGTCCACGATGTTGTCTAGCATGCGGAACTGGACCTCCTCACTATCATGGAAGGCATCCATAAACTTGCTGATGTCACTTGGAGGGGAGGTGAACTCGATCGATGGTCACTGGCTTCCCTGTTCTGCCAGAGTGGTCAGCATCACTGCTGGACCGCTCGGCACCACTGCCGAAGTGGTTGGATCCACTGCTGGAGTGGTCGACTCCACTGTTGGAACGCTCGACAATGCTGCTGAAGTGCTCAGCACCCCTCCTGGAGTACTTGGCACCCCTCCTAGAGTGCTTAGCTCTGTGTGCTGGAGTGGTCGACACCTCCTCTCTAGTGTCTCCACCATCGTGGATGACCATGCGCTCAATGACGAAGGTGCTGGTGAAGTCGCTAGATTCCCCCATGTCTGGACTGTCCTAGTCCTAGGTCACCATCTCATTGAACACCACATCCCTAGAGATCACCACCTTACCTCTCTTGGGATCATAAAGCCAATAGGCCTTGCTGCCCTCCTCATAGCCTAGGAGCACCATCGACATGCTCCTGTCTTCCAGCTTGCTGAGGTGAGGCTTGGTGTTCTTCACATGGCTGACACAGCCAAATGTCCTGAGGAAGGACACATTCGGCTTGCGTCCATGCCAAGCCTCGAACGATGTCTTGCCCTTCAAGGCCTTGGTGGGCGCGCGGTTGAGGATAAACATCGCCGTGGTCACCGCCTCTCTCTAGAACTCCACCGACATCTTCTTAGCCTTCATCATGGATTAATCCATGCCGACCACCGTCTGGTTCTACTGCTCCACCATGCCATTCTGCTGTGGCAAGTATGGCGTGGTGTGGTGTCACACCACGCCCTGATCTGCGCAGTACACAGCGAATTCCACCAAAGTGAATTCACCAACGTGATCAGTCCGTAGCACGTGCAACTTCTTGCTGCTATCTGCCTCCACGCGTGCCTTCAACTTCTTGACCGCTTCTGCCACCTAGGTTGTAACACCCTAGGTGTTTGGCTTCCACATTTGCACTTGCATTTCATGAACATGAGCATCATTAATCCATTTATGAGCTTATATCACATGAAACATGATTTCAAAACATTTCAACATGTTGCATATTTCATGTGTGTTGTTCTTTTATGAAATGATTAGTGTGCAACACTTAAGTGCAACATGTGCAACTCACTTTAGTGAAACATGGTTAGTTAGTACCATGCAACAAGATCATGAAACATGTGAAATGTGACTATGAAACAAATGTAACATTTCATGTGTTTTCATTGTTTCAGTACATACAATGCTTGATTCTTGTGTGACCAAGGTGTGGTGTGGCTAATAATTCTTTTAAACAACTTAGTGACACCTAGAATGTCATTTGGAACATTGTTCATATTGATCATGTTGCCTAAATAGGATTTCAAAAAGTGGTTTGACTTGTTTTGACCCCTAAACCCTTTTGTTTGACTATTTAAAAAGTGTAGCTTCGAGTGTTTGCATGTCTGAGCTACCTAAAGCAAAGTTGTAGCAAATTTTGTAAGGAACAAATGTTGTTTAGAAGCCAAATTATGAAAATGTGCACAACATGCTCAAAAATGGCCCACAAGTCAGAATTGAAAGCTGATTCAACACTTGAAAATATTTCTAAGTGTTAGTTGCAGTTTCAGTTTCATGAACTCGACTTTGGCTTGATATAACTTGTGATCCGTCGTGAATTAGCTGATGATGTCTAAAGCATTGTTGGAGCCCTATCTTAGCTCTACAACTTTCATGTTTATGGTTTGCACTGATTCCTCCCGGTTTAAGAGATCAAACGCTATCAAACCTTGCTGTCAGGCTGATCAGTTAACAGAATGCGAGCTACAGTACCTGACCAAAATCAGAAAACCACCGCAGCGTGGCGCCACCCGTCGCCGGCCGTCTGACATGTAGGCCACGTGCCGTGGATGCCCTGGCACACCCGGCCACGACATGAACCCCCCCACGCGCCTACCAACCAGCTCGCCAGTCCGATTTCCACTTCCTTCGCTTCCTCCGCTCACCCGAAGCTCCGCAGCAAAAGCCGCAGCAACTCCGACGAGTTCGTGCTTGCTCGCCGCCACAAAAACGCGAACTACATCTTCACCACAGCTCCGCCGTGTCCTCCTCTACCTCCTCCACCTCTTAGCCGAGCCGATTGGGTCTTGGTAAGGGCGCATTGGCCGTTTCCACCACCGCCCGCCATGACGGGGTCTCGCCGGAGTTGGAGCTCTACATGGCCAACTACCACCGAAATTTTCCTGTCCTCTTTTCTTTGCTTGGGTAGCACAGTAGTGACCTCCTGAAGCTTGTACTGAGCTCGGTTGAGGCAGCCATGGCTCGTTGTCGTCGGCGCCTCGTCCCGGAGCTTTGCCGTGCCACCATCACCGGCGATGAGCCACCTCCGCTAGGTCTTAGGTCTCGCCGGTAGCACCAATAGAATCACCTCATCATGGAGATCACGCCGGTGTCCTCGGTATCGCCGGAGAAGTCGCCGTCGGTGAGCTCCGCCGCTGCCACGCCGTCGCGTGCGCCTCCCCTGTTTCGCTGTCGCTGACCAGTGGGTCCGGCTGACAGGCAGGGTCCCACGCGTCAGTGACTGTTTGTTCAAAAGGATAGTTCAAATTTCTAGTTTTGAATGCTGTTTTGTGAATTTTGTATCTCCAAATGTGTAGATCCAAATGGTGTGATTCAAATTTTGTTAGACTCACAGTGAGGTCTAGTATTTAACAAAAATATAATATGAGCACATGATGTAGAAATTTTGGATGAATTAAATAGGAACTTGAAATGTGTTTTCAAATGCATGCCAACTTGTTTGAATTATATCTTGAGTTTCTGTGATCCAAAAATTATGAAATTTTGTGGGTAAGCTAGTCTTGCTTAGTAGAAGCTCTGGTTAAAATTTGAGAGTCATTGCATATATGGTTTTTGAGTTATAGATTTTCCTTTTATCATTGATTGATACTTGTATGAATTGTTGTAAATTATCTAGGAATCCTATGACCATGAAACTTGGTGGGTAGTATCCTAGTACCTTAAGGATGCTAGGAAAAATATGAAATCTATTGCTTGACACTTTTTACTAAGGTTTCCTAATTATGCCATTTTAAGCCATTATGCCTTATCATTTTTGTGTAGGCTGTTATACTTACTCAAATGGTGTGAAATTTTTATGGTAGTCTACTTAGAGCATGTGGTATCTACTGTAATATTTGTAGATTTAATGGTGTAATTTTCATATATGTTTACCAATTCCTCTAATTAATGAAATAAATTAAGAAAGGTATGAAAAGAAATGTTTTGGTAATGAACACCCTACTTTCTGGTATTCTTGTGATATGTATAAGATGTGAGTAAAGTTAGTTTAGTCCAATTATGTGGTTGCATCATAAGTTAATAATTATTTGTGGGCATGAGGTCCATCTAGACAGATCTGGGGACTTTATAAAGTTCCCCATGATATTTTGGTTTGCTGTGAATGTGATGAATACAAACGTTGTGGATAATTTATGTATCTAGCTCCTGTCAAAATTTGAGGGCATTTGGCCTAGTAGTTTAGGAACTACAGCTGTTTAAAGTTAGGTTCCAGTTTTGCCTACTCTCTGCCTTGGGAAGACAGAGTTCTGTTGATTGAGGAATTCGACCTGGTAAAGATTTGAATCATGCTTTGAGGTCTGAGAATGAATTGTAGACAATTTCATAAGCTTTCCAAATTGTCTTGTTGCATGTTATTTGGATTTATAAATCTCCAGTTATGGCTAGTTTATTGTACCTCTACATAGTCTTCATTTTGCTGAAATACAAATGCTTGAGTGTATGCTTGTGCAATGTTCTCGTTGATTGTTTAGGGGTTAGCCTAACTTGAGAATATGCTTAGGTGCAGGTGCTAGGTCATTAACTGAAGATGAGCAATTATACATTAGGTTGTATAAACTTGGTAAGTAAAGTGATTTGAATAGGACGTAAGTTGGAATATGCAGACTACAGCGAACATGTGCATTCCCCGAGCATCCCTGACATTCGTCATGTGCATCCATGATATTTATCATGCGCATTCATGCAATAGGTGTGCCGGAGGGAGTGACGTTGCTGGAGTTTGAGGGAGCCAACCAGGAGGAGGAGCCCGAGGTGCAGGAAGCCGACGAAGCAGCCGCCGTGGAGGAGTTGCCCGAGTGCCCTAACCACCAGCCTTCCTCGTTCATGAAAGGCAAGCCCCGGAGTATATTAAGCCTCCCATGTTTTTACAAATACATTGAGTATCTTTTATTCGTTGATGATGCATTAAGTATAGGAATTGGTTGGAACCAATTGCTGCATTATATATCCCTCCATGTCCAGATATCGCACTAGAATCCTATTTAAGTTCAGCAACGGGTTAAATGCTTAGCCATGCTTAGTGCGGTAGAAGTCAGGTAATTTTCTGTCACCTGCGAGCTTTAGAATGAGGTGGATCACGGTTGGCTATATTTGCTATCGTGGAAAAGAACCATGTGAATAATGAATTAAGACCGGGTTATTGTTTGATTCAGCTAATAAGGTGAAGGTGTGCCCCTCCAAAACAAATACTAGAGAAACTGATAAGCCCAGAGACCAAATGGAGAGTAGTCGTGGTGAGAAACCTCTGGACAAAAGCTTGGATTTAGAAAAAGTGCCCTCTCCCTCACCAAAAACTGGAGGATCTGAAAAACTCAGTGATGAGAATACAAAAGAACCATCAGTCTTGACTAGTAGCTCACCCCCTGAAGTTCAAGATGATGAAGATAAGAGCCACTCATCCCCTAAAGTTGTTGAAGATAAGAGCTCAGCCCCTAAAGTTGATAAAGATAAACAGCCCCCTGGCCCAAAACCGAAATCTAAAAGTGTCCGGATGGGAAGAGATAAGGAGATACCCCATGCTATAGGCACCTAGAGCATGAGGACAAGGAAGAACAACAAGGTATGTGCTATTGAGGTCACCCAGTATACATGCATACAACCAAATCGGGAAAGAAACAAATCGGCATATGATATTATCTCAGACAGCAAGCTCAAGGGGTAAGATTCTAAAGACTTATTTTGTTGTTGTTGTTGTATAAAATTATCCAATCGTCCTCATCTTTTGAATTGTGAGAGTGACAGGGATGACATGATGGTAAATATTGAAGGGGTCTCACTGACCCAAGCTCAATTAGTGTCCTTCATGAGCAAGCCCGAGGCAGGCCGTGAAGTCCTCCAGGCATTCATCCAATACTTGAAGATAGATGACAAGGCTAAGAATAAAAAACAGAGGATGTTTTTCCCACCAATGCCCTTAGTACGTTTTCCACTTAAAATTAATTTGATGTTCTTTATTAGGATTTAGGAATTTAATTTGATGTTTATTTTGCTTTGACACAGTCCATCTTTCATGAGAATAATAAAGATGAAGCTACACAGCTAATCAAAGAAGCAGTACCCTCAACAATGCTGACAACAAATGAACTTGTAAGATTTTTCAATTTCACTTTCATAATACATCATATTTTGGTTTTCGCTTGTGATTATCAGATTTCGATATGTTTGTTTTCCAGATATTTCTTCCAATCCTTGATGATAGCAAATGGGGCATACTTTGTGTTAACAAGACTCAAAAGAGGTTGGATTTCATGACTAGCAATGCAGATGAGGCCGTTGTCAATGGCTTGTTTAAAACCAGTGTGCCAGTACTTGAAGCTAGCATGAACCAAGTAGCAAAAGTGCGCCAAACTAAACAAAACTTTAGTTGCTGGAGACATGCAGATGATCAAGTTTCAAGGGAAATCTTCGAAGCATCTGAAAATAACAAACTACTAGCTATGATGATGTTCTTGGAGAGCTACAATGGCACTCTGTCCTTCATGAAGGATGAACAATTGGTTAGTGTCTTCTGGGTTGACTCTCCTTTTGCTAGCTGTGAAATGCTGTCTATAACTCTCTTTGTTATTTCTCTTTGCAGTCATGGTGTGACTACAAGATGTTAGTTCTGGACTACATTCTGTTTCATAAGAAGAATGTATCACCATTGGCCAAGGGGGGATGTTAAGTCTAATGGCCTGAACTCTCAATGTTGGCTGCCTTTGAGTGTATGAGATGACATGAACTTTAGTGTTGTGGTGGCTGAACTTTAGTGTTTTGTGGCTGTGAGATGACATGAGTGTTGGCTGCCTTTGACATGAACTTTAGTGTTGTGGTGGCTGATGAGATGACATGAGTTTAATAGTAGAGCACTTAAAACACTTATTAAGAAGTGTATGTTTATGTTATTCCTCTTGCAAAATGGCTTCGTCTGTCAGATTCTTCTATTTCGCATGGGATTCTTGTTTCTAAGTAAGATTCTTGTTATTTAGGATTTTTGTTTTCCGCTAGGATTCTTGTTTGTCAGGTTGGACTATTGGTTTATCCCTAGGATTCTTTTTTTCATGAAGGATTATTGTTTTCCTTAAGTTTATTGTTTTGTTTACGGTTTTTTGTTTTTTAGCTAGGATTCTTCCAATGTCGCTAGGATTCTTGTTTTCCGCTTGGAAAATGGAAGTTTAGATTTTTTATGGTACTTTTTTTTGCGTGGGTAGGGTCGTTCTTTTTGCCGTATTAATTTATTTTCTTTTTTTTCTCTTTTTTGGATTGGGAACGGGAAGTTAAATAAGAAGAGACATGTTAATATTAACAATTACAGTAGATAAGATTTTTCTATGGACAGATCGAAGAAAAGAAAAGATTGATTATTGAAATTGAATCTTACAGTGATATGATATTCCGACTGAATAATGATTGACTCTAAGTCCTGTCGCGATGGCAAGGCGTCATCACCGCATGCACCATGCGCCTGAGGTCGTCCCCGGCCTCTCTCTCAAGTCCCGCCGCGATGTTATGGCCGGCAAGGCATCACTCCATAAGCCGCAAGCATGCAGTCCGACGGCGTCTCGAGCAGCGGCACCCGTTCGAAACGATGAGACTCCGTGCGTTGGATCACAATACTAATCCCTTTTTTTTCTTGAGGAACATCACAATACTAATCCCCGTGATCCTGTTTTGCGGCCAGCAGTACTTTTTAGACGCTGTCGCTTCACTTTTGGCTACCACCCTCGATCTCGGTGCCTCCGTGGAATCCACCGCCGGGCGCCAAAGCGAGATGCTCTCATGCTCTCTCATGATACTTCCCATTTTTTAAACACATACAAGAATTGTTGTTTTTGTCCTTTGGAAGGTAAATGCATGCTAGTTTATGTAACTTGTCAACTCTATTCTCAGTGCTTTCCCGTGCTTTCTACATAGAATTTCTTACATGAGATGTCACAGAAGGACGAGAAAATTGATTTCTTAGTTAAAATGGGGTTTCATGAAGACGAGGCTGCACTGGCTATTACTAGATGCGGTGTGCTCTCTGAACCTTTGTTCCATGCTCCTCTGTTTGCCTTAGATTCCTCAGCAAAATAAACATCAACTTCCAACCTTGAAAGTAGGATATGCTCTCGTATAGAATAAATCAGTTAAATAATAACATTGCCATGTTTAATTATATGTCAAACTTTCTATTGGTTTACCTCTGGATTTTGAGAATTTTCCTCAAATGCTGCAAGTTGGAACTTTGCATGTTTGATACAACTTGTACCACTCAGATTCTGTCCTTGCCCCTGTTTTATTTTAACTTATCTTTAGAGTTTATTATTTGAACTTGTCAAAGTATGCTCCAAATGCCCCTGTTCACTGATCATGCACCTTACACCATCTACTGTCGTCTGTGGTTTAAAACTACTCAGGTTAGGAAGCATCTATTTCTGTTCTGGCGGATTCAATCTATGCTTCACAGATGATAGGAGATGGTTGCTTTGGCAATTTTTCTGACACTGAGGTTTGTAGGTCAACATGAACATTGTTCCAAATGGTTCTCCTAAGCATAGTTAAGTTGATTAGGAAGTCATTTGACACTTGGTTGCATTGGCCACACCAAAAAATCAGTCCCGACCCCACGGCCTCCGTGGCTAGCCGGTGGCCAGCGTAGGCCAGCATAGGCTGGCCGTGGCCAACTTCGGCTGGCCATGGCTAGCGTAGGCTGGCCGGCGGCCCGCCTCGGCCATCCGTTAATCACACATGAAAATGCCCAAGTCGGCCTAAGTGAAGGGCATGATGAAAACAAGCAAAAAACGTGCGAAAACGGTGAAAAAACGGGCCCAAATGGGCCATGGACGGGCCGGAACAGCCTCGAACGGGCACGGGTCCCAGGCCCACCAAGGTGGCCCACGGGGCCCAAGGCACCCACCCATAGTGGCCCCACACGAAAAGTCCAAGGTTCAGTCCCATACACGAAGAACAACGACTGTCGGGCGCCTCTGGTGCGAAAACCTGCGTTTCTGAGCAAAAACCAGCCAAAAATGCTTATCAGATGCCTTTTCTGAGGTCCTCCAAAATGCCTAAAGGAACCATGCAGGAAGCTGCCAAAACTCCTTGGGGGGCTGGATGCCCCCCGGGTATAATGTGGGAGGGCGTTCGGTTACGAGAGACCTCGGGTGAAATGGTTGGAAACAACAAGTTTTTCAATGAGGATCCATCAAACAGTCGGTCACATACCAACGACCTCCGTGGCTAGCCGGTGGCAAGTCGTGGCCAGCTCCGGTTAGCCACGGCCAGCTGTTGGCTGGCCATGGCTGGCCAGCGTGTGGCCTTTAGTGGCTGCACGCTACGTGACCGCACTGCAATGACTTTCGGTGATGCCTGGCCTCCGTGGCTGGCCCGGTAGCCTATGGCGGCCTGCTTCGACGGGCTGCTATGGGCCGCTGGCTGGCTCGGTGGCCAGCGTGTTGCTGGAATGACTCGTGGCCTCCTTGGATAAGTTTTGGTTTTCTCCAACGCTCTGTGGACCTTCACTAGCCATGTACCGTCCTCACATAGGTTTCGGTTTTCTCTCACGCTCTATGGACATTCGGTTGCTGTCCTCACAAGTAGACTCACCGTGCCTAGTGCGGAGAGATGCTTTGGATGGCTTAACTGTTGTGGTTACACTAGCGCATGAGTTGTTATAGACCTATGACTACTTGGAGAGCCCTTGCAGATGTGCGGCCGACTCCCGGTGCTAGTGTCCCTTCATTCATGCAGGCACCTTCTGCCTATTGCATTGACATGTGCTTGCGTGCTGCTACCCGTTGCATGGGAAGTTTCTTTCGTTACATGTTGGTTACGTCGAGCGCATCCTCTGGGCGTGCCTCCTCGGCTCAAGAGCGCTCATGGTGTTGCCTTGTGTTGTTGGTTAAAGTTTGGTAACTCGGTTTCCCTGGGCAAATGGCGGTTGGCCTGCTTTTGTTGGCTACCTTACTATCGTCGTCATCAGAAGAAAATAGGATCCGTCATAGAAAACAAGAATAACGTTTCTGAGCAAAAACATGGCAAATCTGCATATCACATGGATTTTCTAAGGTCCTAAAAATGCCTATAGAAACCATACGGAAAACTCGCAGAACTCCTAGGAGTGCCCCTCTGGTATAGTAGGGGTGAGGCGTTTGGGAGGCTAAGGACTAGGAAAAACGCTATGAAACCACAAGTTTTGGAGCGTTTCAGCGACCCCCTATTTAGGGACAGAGAGAGAAGTTCGCGTGACCATGGCCAACCTTTGCGAACAGCACAGCGAACGTAGAAATTGGCTACTCCGAAGGTGAATCTAGGTCATGGCAAGAGACAAAGGAGAGTTGTGACCTACAATGATGCTCTTGAAAACTCGGACAATGATGATATGTATGCTCCAGAGGGTTCCTCGAGTAGCAGTTCACAACGGTTTGCCTAGTGTCTCAACCAGCGAACCCTCACTCCCTACTGACAGGACTGTTCAGGGTCAAAACCCACGTGACCACGGCCGAACCTCACGAAAGGAACGTCGCTCGCTAAGTCACATGAGGCAACCAGGAATTTGGCTAGGTCACAAGGTCATGGCACCCTAAGGTGCGTGGGGGCAAGAAACAGTGGTTCGCCCAGGTTGGCTAAGTCACGAGGTCATGGCACCCTAAGGTGTGCGGGGGCAAGAAATAGCAGTTCGCCCTGGCATCCGTGCTAAAAGACAGGTTCGGGAAGGCGCCTGTGGAAAAGGCCAAGTCCCCGGGCCGGTGGCACTCGTTGGTGGAAAACAACGGTTTGGGGGCTGGAAACACAGCATCACGGGAAGGCGTGTGGGCTAAAACCCATGAATAGGCCAAGTCCACGTCTTGATGGCCCAACATGGGTGAAAGGTCATTGTTTGGTTTTGGTAATTATGTGACAACTTTAGGTAGACTAATATGTGTTGATGTGAGGACACATAAGTCATGGTGTGAAGGAGCTCATTGCATATGAGACATGGATACGAAAACCATGGAGAGGCCAAGTCCCTAAGGCCAATGGCGCCCACATGGCAAAATAGTCGTTCACCAAGGTGCTAGGCGAGAACAGCTCACGACGGACCCATAACGGTCCACGAGAGGCCAAAACCGGGCGGAAAACAGCCAATGCGCCATCCAAACAGGCCATGTCGGGCCCCAAGACATCCGAGAGAACAACTAAGTCAGTCTAAGTCGAGAACATTATTCCCATGCGGCACCTGACTCTCTTAAGGTAGCCAAATGACTCAACACGAGGAAAAAACATGATTCCTGTGCGGCACCTGAGCGGAAACCAGTGTTTCTAGGCAAAAACGTGGGAAAACTACATATCACATGGATTTCCTAAGGTCTTGGAAAACATAGTAGAGAACCATACGGGAAACTGCAAGAACTCCTGGGAGGGGGGATGACCCTCGGGTATAGTAGGGAGTGAGGGTTCACTGGGTGAGACACTGGGCAAACCATTATGAACTGCTACTCGAGAAACCCTCTGGAGCATATATATCATCGCTGTCCGAGTTTTCAAGAGCATCATTATAGATCACAACTCTCCTTTGTCTCTTGCCACGACCCAGATTCACCTTTGGAATTGTGCTCCTGGACTACACGTAGAAAGAGCCATAGGACTTATGGTCTCTTATACAGACATGGCTGAAAGCATCAAGAACATACGAATCCAGGATGTTCTTGATGCTTTCAGCCATGTGCGCAGGTGGGCGGGGAGGACCGTCGAGTACTGTTCTGGTACTAAGTCCTTCTTGTAGAGGGCATCGACCAAGGTTCCCTCGACGCCCTCTGCAGATGCCCTCGATGCCCTCTGCAGGAATGACGGAGTAAGACCCAGCAAAAAAGGTGAATAATGAATTAAGACCGGGTTATTGTTTGATTCAGCTAATAAGGTGAAGGTGTGCCCCTCCAAAACAAATACTAGAGAAACTGATAAGCCCAGAGACCAAATGGAGAGTAGTCGTGGTGAGAAACCTCTGGACAAAAGCTTGGATTCAGAAAAAGTGCCCTCTCCCTCACCAAAAACTAGAGGATCTGAAAAACTCAGTGATGAGAATACAAAAGAACCATCAGTCTCGACTAGTAGCTCACCCCCTGAAGTTCAAGATGATGAAGATAAGAGCCACTCATCCCCTAAAGTTGTTGAAGATAAGAGCTCAGCCCCTAAAGTTGATAAAGATAAACAGCCCCCCTAGCCCAAAACCGAAATCTGAAAGTGTCCAGATGGGAAGAGATAAGGAGATACCCCATGCTATAGGCACCTGGAGCATGAGGACATCGAAGAACAACAAGGTATGCGCTACTGAGGTCACCCAGTATACATGCATACAGCCAAATCGGGAAAGAAACAAATCGGCATCTGATATTATCTCAAACAGCAAGCTCAAGGGGTAACATTCTAAAGACTTATTTTGTTGTTGTTGTTGTATGAAATTATCCAATCATCCTCATCTTTTGAATTGTGAGAGTGATAGGGATGACGTGATGGTAAATATTGAAGGGGTCTCACTGACCCAAGCTCAATTAGTGTCCTTCATGAGCAAGCCCGAGGCAGGCTGTGAAGTCCTCCAGGCATTCATCCAATGCTTGAAGATAGATGACAAGGCTAAGAATAAAAAATAGAGGATGTTTTTCCCACCAATGCCCTTAGTATGTTTTCCACTTGAAATTAATTTGATGTTCTTTATTAGGATTTAGGAATTTAATTTGATGTTTATTTTGCTTTGACACAGTCCATCTTTCATGAGAATAATAAAGATGAAGCTACACAGCTAATCAAAGAAGCAGTACCCTCAACAATGCCGACAACAAATGAACTTGTAAGATTTTTCAATTTCACTTTCATAATACATCAGATTTTGGTTTTCGCTTGTGATTATCAGATTTCGATATGTTTGTTTTCCAGATATTTCTTCCAATCCTTGATGATAGCAAATGGGGCATACTTTGTGTTAACAAGCCTCAAAAGAGGTTGGATTTCATGACTAGCAATGCTGATGAGGCCGTTGTCAATGGCTTGTTGAAAACCAGTGTGCCAGTATTTGAAGCTAGCATGAACCAAGTAGCAAAAGTGCGCCAAACTAAACAAAACTTTAGTTGCTGGAGACATGCAGATGATCAAGTTTCAAGGGAAATCTTCAAAGCATCTGAAAATAACAAACTACTAGCTATGATGATGTTCTTGGAGAGCTACAACGGCACTCTGTCCTTCATGAAGGATGAACAATTGGTTATTGTCTTCTTGGAGAGCTATGATGACTGCAAAGAGAAATAACAAAGAGAGTTATAGACATCATTTCACAGCTAGCAAAAGGAGAGTCAACCCAGAAGACACTAACCAATTGTTCATCCTTCATGAAGGACAGAGTGCCGTTGTAGCTCTCCAAGAACATCATCATAGCTAGTAGTTTGTTATTTTTAGATGCTTCGAAGATTTCCCTTGAAACTTGAACATCTGCATGTCTCCAGCAACTAAAGTTTTGTTTAGTTTGGCGCACTTTTGCTACTTGGTTCATGCTAGCTTCAAGTGCTGGCACACTGGTTTTCAACAAGCCATTGACAACGGCCTCATCAGCATTGCTAGTCATGAAATCCAACCTCTTTTGAGGCTTGTTAACACAAAGTATGCCCCATTTGCTATCATCAAGGATTGGAAGAAATATCTGGAAAACAAACATATCAAAATCTGATAATCACAAGCGAAAACCAAAATCTGATGTATTATGAAAGTGAAATTGAAAAATCTTACAAGTTCATTTGTTGTCGGCATTGTTGAGGGTACTGCTTCTTTGATTAGCTGTGTAGCTTCATCTTTATTATTCTCATGAAAGATGGACTGTGTCAAAGCAAAATAAACATCAAATTAAATTCCTAAATCCTAATATAGAACATCAAATTAATTTCAAGTGGAAAATGTACTAAGGGCATTGGTGGGAAAAACATCCTCTATTTTTTATTCTTAGCCTTGTCATCTATCTTCAAGCATTGGATGAATGCCTGGAGGACTTCACAGCCTGCCTCGGGCTTGCTCATGAAGGACACTAATTGAGCTTGGGTCAGTGAGACCCCTTCAATATTTACCATCACGTCATCCCTGTCACTCTCACAATTCAAAAGATGAGGACGATTGGATAATTTCATACAACAACAACAACAAAATAAGTCTTTAGAATGTTACCCCTTGAGCTTGTTGTCTGAGATAATATCAGATGCCAATTTGTTTCTTTCCTGATTTGGCTGTATGCATGTATACTGGGTGACCTCAGTAGCGCATACCTTGTTGTTCTTCCTTGTCCTCATGCTCCAGGTGCCTATAGCATGGGGTATCTCCTTATCTCTTCCCATCCGAACACTTTTAGATTTCGGTTTTGGGCTAGGGGGCTATTTATCTTTATCAACTTTAGGGGCTGAGCTCTTTTCTTCAACAGCTTTAGGGGATGAGTGGCTCTTATCTTCATCATCTTGAACTTTAGGGGGTGAGCTACTAGTCGAGACTGATGGTTCTTTTGTATTCTCATCACTGAGTTTTTCAGATCCTCCAGTTTTTGGTGAGGGAGAGGGCACTTTTTCTGAATCCAAGCTTTTGTCCAGAGGTTTCTCACCACGACTACTCTCCATTTGGTCTCTGGGCATCAGTTTCTCTAGTATTTGTTTTGGAGGGGCACACCTTCACCTTGTTAGCTGAATCAAACAATAACCAATTGCTCCCTCCATCTTCACAGACCCAGCAAAAAAGCTAACAGCAAAGTACAATAATCTAAGAAGGATCTTAAGAACCTAGAAGACAAGCATTTCATCTCTCAATTTACTCATCCAAAGGGTGAAATCTCTGGTGTACCTCTTGGAAAATATAGAGCTCCTCAGAGACCTAAGTATCTAGGACTAGAACTTTAGGAATATCTTGTGTGACAAGCTAGTGTCCCTTCTCAGAATGCAAAAAGCATATTGGAAACAAAGAGGGAAGATAAAGTGGGTAAAATAAAATGATGCAAGCACAAAATTCTTCCATGCTCATGCTACAGTAAGACATAGAAGAAACTCAATCCCCTCTCTTATAAATGATCAAGGTTCAGTAGTTTTCGATCATAACCAAAAGGGAGATTTAATCAGGGATTCTTTCAAACAGAGGATTGGAATCACTGAATTTGAGGGAATGTAGTTTAACTTATCTGAGCTTATAGTTGCCAACACTGATCTATCTACTATAGAGGCAGACTTCACAAAAGAAGAGATCGATGTAGTGATTTCCCAACTTCCTAGAGACAAATCCCCTAGTCCAGATGGATTTAACAAGTTTATCAAAAGTTGTTGGTCAATTATTGCCAATGACTTCTATGATCTTATTAGAAATTTCCAACAAGAAAGGCTATGCATAAGAAGTATCAATGCCTCAAACATCACCCTGATCCCTAAGTCTGAAGGAGCCAACAAAGTGAATGACTTTAGGCCAATATCCCTCCTCAACACTTCCATGAAGGTTATCACCAAACTCTTAGAACATAGGCTACAGGGGATTATTCCTAAGCTCATACACAAAAATCAATATGGTTTTATTAAGAAAAGAACCATTCAAGATTGCCTGACATGGGCCTTAGAATACTTACATATCTACCATAAGTCCAAAAAGGAATTGATCATCCTTAAACTAGACTTTGAGAAAATATTTGATAAGATAGAGCATGAAGCACTTTTACAAATCATGTCAAGGTAAGGATTTGGAAAAAAATGGATGGAATGGATCAAATCTATTTTGAACTCTGGAAACTCTTCAGTCCTTCTTAATGGAGTGCTAGAAAAAATAGTCCACTACAGAAGGGGAGTTAGACAAGGGGTCCCCCTCTCTCCCCTTCTCTTTGTTCTAGCTGCTAATATGCTCCAGTCTATTCTCAACCAGGCTAGAGACAGAGGAATTATCAACCTACCAATTGAGTTCAACCACACCTCTGACTTCCCAATAGTCTAGTATGTAGATGACACCTTGATCATCATGTAAGCATCTACCTTCCAACTCCTTGCACTCAAAGGTATTCTTCAAGCATTTGGGACCTCAACTAGGTTGAAGGTGAATTATAATAAATCAATGATGATCCCCATCAATATCTCTGAGGAAAAGCTAGAGCATCTAGCTAGAACTTTCAACTATTAGAAAGGAAGTCTCCCCTTCACTTATTTGGGACTGCCCCTAGGATTGCAGAAGCCAAAAGTGGTAGACTTCTCTCCACTAGTTAGTAAATATGAAAGAAGATTGGTCATGGCTTCCTCATTCTTAAATCAAGCTAGCAGGCTTCAACTGACCAACTCTGTGTTATCTGCTCTTCCAACATTCACCCTCTGCACATCCAAGCTTCAAGATATAGTAATTGAGCAAATTGATAAATACAGAAGACACTGTCTATGGAGAGGCTCTGATCTTCAATCCAAAAAGGCAGCAAGTGTTGCTTGGCCCATGGTTTGTACCTCTAAGACAGAGGGAGGACTGGGAGTTATCAACCTAAAAACCCATAATGAGGCCCTACTCATGAAACACTTGCACAAGTTCTTCAATAGGAAAGACATCCCATGGGTTGGCCTTGTATGGGAATCCTACTATGAAAATGGAAGATTACCAGGAGGTACTAATAGGGAATCATTTTGGTGGAGGGATATTACTAAGCTCATTAATAAATTCAAAGGCTTAGCAAAGGTCAACCAGCAGGATGGAAGGACCTGTCTCTTATGGTCTGATATTTGGCTTGACACAATTCCTGAGCTCAACTTTTTAGAGCTTTGCTCCTATGCTAAGGACAAAAAATCACAACCATGGCAGCCAAGAACCTAGACAGTCTACAGAACCATTTTCATCTGCCCCTATCTGAAGAAGCCTATGCTCAAATTCTATAGCTACAGAACATGTTGGGCAACCTTCAAATCTCATATTCCAAAGATACTTGGACATTCATATGGGGATCAGATCTCTTCTCCTTATCTAGAATCTATAAGCAGCTCAGTGGTCACAGTAATGCTAATGCAGCATACCTTTGGCTTTGGAGGAGCTCCTACCAAAACAAGCATGGTGTATTCTTCTAGCTGATTCTCAAAAATAGGCTCAACACTAGAGGTGTCTTAGAAGAAGAAATATGAATCTGGAGTGTTATGATTGTGTCCTCTGTAATCAACACACTAAAGAATCAATTGAGCATCTCTTCATTAACTGTCCATTTGCAGTGGAAGCATGGCATTCCATCAACCTAGATGTCAATACTGAGCAACATCCCTTACATAACTTAGAGCTGCTTAGAAATCAAATCAATCAGAGCTTTTTTATGGAGATTATTATAATTTTCAGCTGGGCAATCTGGATGAGCAGAAATAACTTCATCTTCAGACAAACACCACCCTCAACCTAGAATTGCAAACTCATCTTTAAAACAGAATTCCATTGGCTACTATGCAGAGCAAGAAAGAAGTATTTCCCCAAGATTCGAGAATGGATAGACAACCTAAATTAACTTGGCGGCCCTTAGTCTGGAAACTGCTCCTGTTCAATTTTTCCTAGTTCCCTAGCTCTAGTTTTTCTTTGGCCCTAGATTATAGCCAGCACTTTAGTTTTTCTTGTTCTTGTTTTTGTACTTGACTGTCCTTTTATTTAATTTATCCAGTAGGGGCTCCTTGCCCCTCCTTTCTTCATAAAAAACCATGTGAGGCAAGGTTTGAGGTAACAACAAGAGGACCTGGACTACCACCACTCTACCAAACCCATTGGCCATGTGCGGCACCCAAGCTATTGTAGTCGCCACCACTGTCACGTTTCTACATCGCTCGCCATGCTACGTCTGTGCCCAAGCTGTCATGCAATCTAGCCATCGACACCAATAGGGTCACCATGCCACATAGCATATTGAGGAGGACCTTGCCTACCAATCTGCTCTAAAGAAGCATGACCATGCCCCAAGCCGCTAGATCAGCAAGGGTGAGGAGCTAGATTTGTTGCCACCAGCTATCAACATAGAAGAGAGCAAAGGGATGAATAAGGAGCTAGAGTAGCCAAAGGGGCTTGTCATCACCATCACCGTGGTCGCTTGGGCATCTGTACAGCGCACTCTGGCGGTGGTAAGGAAGCGGATTGGACAAGAGAGTGTGATGACATGGTGATTTTAGTCCACCCATGCCACCCAGTGGGGCGACAATGGCCATGAGACTCAGAATTTGGGGTCAAAATTAGACTACATGCATGTGAAATACAAAACCATGACATTCTTTTTCAATCTTTATGGTGTCATCATGTCATGCATAACATGAAACATGCATATCAATGGTCTCAAGTGTGAAAAGCATGTCTATATGATAGTGGGCCAATCAAATGTTGTTGATCATAAAATATGAAAGCTACATGATCAAGAAAGTGTGCATCTTTGGAGATCAATTCAAGAGAAGGATATTTGGCAAAATGTATTGATTCAAAGATGGCATTCAAATTGACCATCGACGAGCATGAATATTAAAGAGTAAAAGAGACATGGGTAATTGCACTTTAGTTGTCTCACATGAAGAACCTTGTCAACAAAACAAATAATAAATATTGATAATAGTATTTAATTTGATCAAGTGAAGAAATGGATCTCAAATGTATGATTATTGTTGATAGAAGGCAAAGCTTAACTTGAGGATGACAAGATTGTGTGAAGATTTAAGCAAGGAAATGGTTACAGGGTACTAAGTGAAGGTGAAGGGCAAGCAACGGCTTAGGGATAGTGAAACCAAGGCAAAGGTGAAGGGGCAAGTACTTATGTTGACACCGAAGGACTAATCAAGCCATGAGTTATGAATGCCAAAATATCAAATTATTCTTGGATTAGAAATTGAAGTGATTTAAAGATATGAAATCATATGCTCGAGGGTATGTTTGATATCTAAAGTGATGATAGCCCTCAAGGTTTGAATGCACAAGTAATGGTAAGACTTCAATAATACAAGGCTCAAGATGAAGAAAAAATGTGTTATAATTTATTATTGAGTTTAGGTATGCTATGCCATCAGGAGAGATGCATCATTGGATGAGCAAGTTAAAGTGCTCAAGTAAACGCATGTGAGAAACTATGTGTGAGAAACCATAGACTAACAAGTTTGGACCGTGGCTGTCCTCTAGAGGGGTGCTCCAAGCAAGGGTTCTCTGTCTCTTTGTTTCATAATTGCAAAAGATGTTTTGGATATCTGAATAATGTTTGTTATTGGTCTAAGAGCTAGAGCTTAGCCGATTTTTATTGAGTTGGCCTCAAATGGCTAGTTTTTGTTGGAGAGTTATACATAACCTTCTCTCATCCCTTTTGGCCGGTGGCTAGTGCTAGTCAACTTCCATACACATCCAAAGGTCTTTAGAGCTCCCCCCCCCCAACCTCCATTTGTGGGACTTGAGTGTTCTGAGTTAAATTCTTTGAGTCTGGTTGAGAAATTTGAATTGAAAGCCTTGGTGAGCTTGTGTGAGCAGTCCATAGCCTTGAGTGTGCTCGAGAAAGTCAAAGATTTTGGTTGTGCATTTGTTAGTCTTGGAGGTAAAGTCTCCTAGACGGTTAGGCGTTGCTCGGTGAGCTCCCGGGCTAGTGGTGAAGCTTTAGGTCATTTTACACCAAGGAAAAAGATCAACTAGTGTAATTAAGGAAAATGGTTGAAAGAGACCGACCTAGAGGTTGACCTTCATGAGTCACTCATGGACTCCTTAACAAAGACATAGGATTCAAGTGGTGAACCTCAACTTCAGGAAACAAATCTTTGTGTGTCTTCATTTTAGTTTTCCTCACTTTTACATTTCTATCTCATACTTGTGTTTTCGCTTCGATCTACTTTAGTGTGCTTGTTTGTGGGTGCGGGTACTGCATCAATAAGTTGTTGGGCACCCTAAGAACACAACAACAAAGTTTAGTTTAAGATATAAGTCGTTAGGGTTTAGTTTCAGATAGAACTCATTAGGGGCAGTGTGCATTTTGAATTGATTTTGTTCTGGCAAAACTATAGAACCCGGCTTAGCCGGATTTGCTGTGACAAGCATGCAAAAATTGTTTTAACTTGTAGGTTTTTCCTATTCACCTCCTCTATGCGACATCAAGATCCTTTCAAAAATGCAAACATTATGGGAAGTGGGTGTTGGTAAACAAGAAACTACTACCTTTTGCTAGTACAATGGCACCAAGGTCGGCATCATGGACATCTTTTTTTTGTGAAGGAAAGGGGGGACTTATATTAAATCTTGGCACACTACATCCTGGGCATCGATGATGGAGGTCTAGCAGGTAGAGGAGGAATCGATTTTTTTTTCCAAGAGGTTTTTCAGGGATGCATCCTTGGATTGGAGGACCTTGAGGACATATCACAAACTTCAATGGAGCACAAGGAGAGCCCTGACATGTAGAGGACGGGAACCGGTTTTTGTGGTACTAAAATTTATTGATAGTGCATGGTTCATTATTCAACATATCAATATGGGATGGGATCTGAATCCAAAGTTAAAACGTCTGGGGCTCTATAAAATCAAATTCATCCATGGTAGTCTTACCATGTAATCTATTGGTTCGCAAAAAAAAAAAAGAGTAAATAAAAGATGTCCTAATCCTCGAACGAGGAATTAATGACCATACCTGTTCTGTCTGGGACCATGATGAGGAATCATCTCCCGTAGTCTCTACCTCATTCAGTTTACAAATAATCTCCTTCATCGTAGGTCTTTGGTATCGATCCGTCTCCATGCAGACTACCGAGATATCAATACAAGTCTGCACCTGTTTGCAATTTGCCTCAAGTGATGCATCACTCGATATTTCCCGCAACCTTTTCTTCCAGGAGTCCTGTACCTGAAAAATCGAAGACAGTACAAGCGTGTTGTGTACATAGTCAAAAAGTGTTCAGTTTTCTAGATGTTTACGTTAAAAAAGAAATTACATTGCGACTGGTGCCTAGCCAGATTGCTTAGGTGACTCTAATAGCACTTCTTAGGTCCGAGTTTGACTCTCCACGGGCACGAGTAAACATCAGGATGTGGTTAAAAAAAATCTTTTCGTCTGCCTCACGCAAGCATAGACCAAGAGCCTTGACCACGTGAGAAGGTCTCCTTTCTACCTTAAGCACAACGTTCGAGGGCTGTCTTCCCCATGGGTTGAGCTAAAAAGAAATTGCATTCAAAAAAAGTTTGCTAGACGTGGGTCGTACACTTCAAACATCGTTTTCCAGGAACCACATGAGGATTAATTCCTTATAATATGATTATTTTCAGCTGTAAACAAAATAGAGATAATGAAACATGTATGTCAATATTTTTTTTTGTATATTACAGTTCAAAAGCATGTATTTAGGACAACGCTATTTTGAAAAATAACGTACTCACACCCCTCACGTCAGGCAAGGAGCCCACACAGGGGTTCGTCAAAGCGCCCAACCTGCAAACGCGCTCACAGTGCGATGTTAGCTTCTCTCGGCGTGGAGGACATATGCCCGAGTTCAATTACCAGTCCAGGATTCAACCGGGGGTTGCACCAGGGATTTTCCTCCCGAGGGGACTGAGCGGGTGTGAGTAGTGTGTGTGCTCGGTAGACACGTTATAACATTTCTCGGGCAGCCTAGATTAATTAATCAATGCCTAGCAGGAGAACTTAAGAGTTTCCACCAATTAAAGATCCAGATCACAAAATTTCATAAAATAGGCATATTTTGTTTTTTACTCACGTGAGCCTATATCCTTTCTTTTTTACCAATTGCTAATAATCAAGGCCTAGCAGAAGAACTTAAGAAGTTTCCAACGGTTAAAGTTCTAAATCACGAAATTTCATAAAATATATATCTTTTGTTTTCTATACACGGGCAAGCCCATATCCTTTCTTTTTTACCAATTGCTAATTCCGACCTTCCTTCCTAATTTGGTATATATTATAGTCCTAGTGTATATAGAAATCCCCTTGTGGTCTAATTTTGAGTTGTCCTAAATACTAGGACTTAGCAATATTTGATTGCTCCCAGTTTAGTATATTTCATTTATTACATGGTTCTTAAGAAATTCATTATAGGAATTACTTATGCACCTGTCTCCCTCTATTTCTTTGCCTCTCTTCTCTCTCTCTCTCTCTCTCTCTCTTCTCTCTCTCTCTCTCTCTCTCTCTCCTTTTAAAGGGGTTATAAGGTATTGACACGCAAGGATGGGCAGAACTCTTGGCGGCAAGGGCGGCCTCACCTACACACTAGTAGGGATGAAAACGGTACAGATATTTTCCTCCCGTATTCGAAACCGAATCCGTTTAGAGGGGTTGAGATCTGTCCGTATCCGAGTCCGGATATCCAACATCCGATACCGTATCCGTATCCGAATACTCAAATCACATATTTATGATGTCGATATCCAATCGTATCCTATCCGACACAGTTGACACTATCTGTATTCGAATCCGAATCCGGACAGAAATATGAAAACAAATATAATATCGGTGATATCCGTCCGTATCCGATCCGTTTTCATCCCTACACACTAGGCAGCCCACGACCGTTCGTACACCCACCCAAAGGAGATGGCACGACCAACCTTCTAGCTACCATTACAAGTTACAAGGTCGCAGAATGACCTAACTTTCCTGATATCTAAGTCGTGTTCTCAAGAGATGCAAGCCTCTCCCCCAGGGAGAAATTTGCTACAAGTTGAATACGTATGTTAACACAAGGATTTGCTATAACAAGTTGAATAATACTCTAATTTTAGAACAGAATACATCATACTTTTAATAACAACAAATTTGAGAAAAACTGGAATAGCAACAATGTCAAGGAAGGCGTTTGAGTTGCTTCTATCTCTCTCTTTTTGGTGTGGGAGGAGGGGGGTTATATATATATATTTATTGATGACGCAGCAATAGTTTCCTTCAACATATAATTGGTCCTTTAGTACGGTACTACTCAACAGGAGAGAAAAAAATCTAGCGAATCTTTCATTGGAAACTAGGACCGAAATTGATACGCATCTATTTATGTTTTATCCTTTCTATCTATATATTTTTAAAGTTATAGTTTATTTTATGATGACTATGACATCCATAATATAAAATAATATCAGCAATGATACGACAATGTCCTATTAAGCCTATGTCTAATTTGAAATAAATTCTTGATATATTTTTCACCCACCACAAAACACAGAAATATTTACATATAAATAAATTATAACTTTAATTGCATACTATCCATGTGTTGGTATAGTTAAATATCGAGTTTTATGAGTTCCTTTGACCTATAAAAATTTGTAATTCTAGTTGCCGACGTATCAAGGACTGGTCTATACGTTGAAGGTTGAAGATTATGAAGAGAGATCTCTCTCGATCAGTTGGGACACATTTATTAGATTCAACTGGACAACAAACTGCTCAAGATTTCAGTTCATGATTTGATTAGTTGAACCATAAGCTAAATCAGGTTATAATATATATATATATATATATATATATATATATATATATATATATAAGATGAGTTTATTTATTAACTATAGAATCAAAGCAGGGTGGATAAAGTGGCGCCAAGCATCTGATATTCTCTATGACAAGGGGTACCACAAAAGCTAAAAGGCGAGCTTTATAGAACGACGATTCGACCCGCTATGCGCGTTATATGGAGCAGAATGTTGGCCTGCAAAAAGATGACATGTTCAACAACTGAGTGTTGTAGAAATGTGTATGTTGCGCTGGATTTATGGTCATACAAGGATGAGTCGAGTTCAGAATGATGATATACGTGATCGTCTAGGGGTAGCACAAATTGAAGAAAAGCTTGTCTAACATCGGTTTGGGGTGGTTTGGCCATGTCCAAGGGAGCACTCTAGTGCATTCTGGAGTCCTAAGTCAAGATAATAATGCGAGGACAAGCAGAGGAAGACTGAAATTGACATGAAAATAGGCAATAAATAGATATTTAAAAGGTAAGGATATACCTAGAGATCTGTGTTTCGATAAGAGTGTTTAGAAAGCAGCTATTGACATGTCTGAACCGTGAGTAGGGGCTCATGTTGAGTTTTTAACTCTAACCTACCCTAACTTGTTTGGAACTGGAAGTCTTTGTTGTTGTTGTATGGAACCAGAACCGAACTGAAAAATCTATGCGGGACGAAGGACAACAAAGAAACCACTCTTGATTTAATATTAGGATAAAACAAAGAAACATATTCTTACATGCTCAATAAATGCCTGATCCTCCATGTCTGGGATGTTCACATAGTCCATTACACCAGAAAGCACTATCCTTTTTATTATAACACCCAAGCTGAATATATCAATCTTTTTTGAGATTATTTGCTTGTAACTAGAATCTGCTTGCGAGAATTCCCTGTATAACAAATGCAAAAGATAAGAAAGAGTAATGAAAACAAGCTTATTAGATGACTAAAAAAAGATGTTCAAATGGGAATTAATCTTACAGCTGGCTCCCCATCTGAGATTGTGCCATTATGGTGTTTTCTTCTCCCAGTAGCCTTGGTAAACCAAAGTCTGATATTTTCGGTACCATTTTGTTATCCAGAAAAATATTATCTAGGTTTATATCAGAATGTTCAATGGAAGCATCGTGAAGGTAGCTTAGACCCTCACAAACCCCCTTTATCAATTTAAAGCGTATGCGCCAGTTATGTCCAAAAAAATTTTCTGCAAGAACAAAGAGAATTACTCCATATGTCAAGTATCATGCATTTTTATTACATTCTTGATAACATATTCGTGAAGACCACTAGCAGTCTCTCATACCAGAAAGAAGCTTTCCAAGGGTTCCTTTGGGCGCGAAGTCAAGGCAGACTGCCCTGTGTATCTTCAGCGCGAGTACTGTATTTCCTTCATATGTACCAGGTACTTCCTCCGTTTCATCGCAGAAAGACACTATTTGCGCGATATTTACATGCTTGAGCCTCATGAGTTTTCCAATTTCATTTTCAAATCGCCTCTCGTCAATCCCTGGCATGAAACGGAGCTTGTTCACAGCTATCTCTCTTCCGTCCTTGAACACACCCTATTCAACAGCATGAAAATTCAAGAGTGTTTGTGACTGTAGACTTGTAGCATAAAATTCAAGAGCAACAAGAGAAAAACTGCAGCCTTACCTTGTAAACTTCACCAAACGTACCACTCCCAAGCTTTGCCTTTTCGGAGAAACCATTTGTTATCTCTTCTAACAATTTCAAGGGTACCTTCTTGGGCTCGTCAGATAAACACAATGAGTCTTTCTCCATGTTATCGACCCTCGTGCAAAATTCCTGTGGGGCAAGACTAAATCATGTATTTTCCTCTACATATATAGAAAAGAAAAAGGCCTTACAAAAAGTATATGCGAGCAATGAACTGGTAACTTCCTTGCCCTCTGCCACTTTTACTTTATTACGAAACAAAATATATGCTCATTTTGGATGACTGGATGAGAGACTCTGCAGATCTTTGGTTTCCAACCTCATTCTGAAACTGTTTGTCAGGCGTCACCGGCGAGCCGCTGCCGATCCTCTTCACAGCAATCTCTGTCGCTTTTTCCAGAGTGGGCCCCTGCGTAAGCTCTCATAATTCATAAATAATACTTACATACAATAGTGGAAAGTTTTCATCAGCTTGTGGAAACACTGAAAACACTGAAGCTGTAAATAAATCACTCATATTATCATACCTTATAAACTGTTCCGAATGCGCCTTTGCCAACTTGTCGCGCAGGGGAGAACCCATCTGTAATTTCTTTCAAGAAACTCGCTGGAAAAACCTCGGTACCCAGAAGGCTCGGCTTGCTAGAACTACCAGTGTTCATTTCTGATGATTTATGTTATGGATATCAGCCGCTATGACATACTTCCCAAAACAAAATGGTCGCTTTGAAATGAGGGAGAGAAACAACCGGTTTCAAGAAAGCACTGACCTGGAGAAGAAGGATGGGAGACCCTCGCGCGGAAGGGGAAAAGGATGACTGGGCGAGAGGTCCTGCAGATCTTTGGTTTTTGAAGCAAACTCAGTCCCAGCGAGATGGGGTTGACTTCTTCACCGGGCTGAGTCTTGTCACCGCAAGAGACGGAGCAGCGGAGGCTGGCGGCGCTGTGTTGGCGGCTGCTACCGGCAGGAATGAACGAAGGATAGGATTAGGAGTCACGATATATATATAAGTCGCCTGGGTCGTCCCTGTTCCTTTGTTAGCGGGGTGGGGAACGCGGACGAGGACTTGCTACCATCCTGTCCCCGTCAGTCCCCGACGGGGAGCAAATTTCTACCGTTCAAATTCCTGTGGACATGAATTTACTATGTCTCTGTTCCCTAATAAAGGAATTCCCCGCGAAGATTCGGGGATCGGTCCGTTGCCATCTTTACTTGTCAACCAGCAAGGGAAGCAAAACGGCCAAAAAAAAAAAGCAAAAAAGTGGCGTCTACCTTCATTGTACTAGACTGACATGACAACTACTACACCACGACACCATTGCGTGATTTCGACTCACGTGTATTTGTTAAATATAATATTTGATAAGATCTTCGTTTTCCAGTGACCCCAGCGTCATTATAACCGTGATGGACCACAAATTTCTACTCGTATCATGTATACCTGTATAGTTTGTGTATATACTGTACACTGTAGACGTGGTGCGAGTGATATACACTGTACAGTATGCCCCCTTCATTCAGTGATTTCAGTCTGATATACGTACTGTCCAAGTTGTAAAATTTCCTGAAACTACATGCAACGGCCAAGCTACAGTTGCATGCACGTGCCCACACACAAACAGCGGAACACGTAAGTAGGATCGGGCTGCTACCTTGACAAGATGCAAACATAGAATCTGGAAATCACAGTCAATCTAAAAACAAGCCAAATGCAAACCATATGAAATAGTTGATACATCCAGGTAATACAATGCCATTGTCATGACTATTGTTCCTAGAAACATCTATATTTCTAGAAATTGTAACTTCAACTTATTGCGTATTATAGAAAGATTGCCCTGCAGATATCAGGCCACGCACTACAGCACCAGGCACAAACTGAAGATTACTGCTTCTCAGGAGCATGCTTCTCAATCTCAGGTCACCTTCAGCAACCAATTTATATACCTGCACAACAGCATGCCTTTTATTTATATACCTGCAGTTGAGCGACTAAACGAAGGCTGCCTACTTCATCAGAAGGTCCGACGCGCATCCTGGTTAATCAGAAGTGGCAGACGAAGTCGTGGAGATCGCGATGCACGTCCTCGTCATCCCTGAGCTTTGCCATGGCCGGCTTCTCGATCTTCCTGATCCACTCCTTGGAGACGTGGTAGATGCCGCCGATCTCCTCCAGCGACCTGCACCGGCCGTCCGTCCTCCAGCCTGTGCCCCAGCCTCAGCACTTGGCCTTCCCGCGCGGGCAGCGCCTACCCAGCACCAGCAACAGTCTCTCCCTCAGCTGGCCCCGGAACAGCGCCGCCTCGTTCGGAGCCTCCGGAGACGCCGCCTCGTCTGGGATCACCTCCTGAACAAAACAAGACACAAATCACTCATTGTCAAACGTGTACTGCGAAGCATGATGCAGTGATGGTAGAGGTTGATACCGCGAACTTTGTGTGCTGTCTGGTCCCGATCTCCGAGTAGAGCGAGACGGCCCTGCAAGAGCACTTGCGCGCCAGCCTGACGTTGGAAACATGCATTGTGATCAGTCCAGTGGCAAAAGGTTTCCTAGCAGATGGTTGCAGAGAGAGACAGAGAGAGGCTTACAGGCAGCAGGGTGACTCCTGAGTTTTCAGCCAGGAGAGCGAGCATCCCTTTCCTGATCCAGTACTTGACGTACGTGTAGAACCTGCACCCCTTCCGGCTGTCAAACTTCTCGGCGCCATCAAGCACACCCATCTTCCCAGTCTGCAGCTGTCGATGCCATTTCCACAACAATAACCGAGCAAATCCATCAGTCGCTTGCACATAATCTAATTAATGATCGGACAAGTGTCGATGCATATGCATATATATGTATTCATTTACTATGTTAAATAAGAGACAATCATCAGAATTAATGGTGACTGATGAAGATGCAATGTAATATATGAACCTGAAGCAGATCGTCCAAGGCCGTCCCCATCCCGATGTATGTTCTCGCAATGTACCTGACGAGCCACTCGGTGGTCACCACCAGCCTCTCTCGGCAGCAGTATCCTGCCTGCAGCCTGCTCATTGTTGGCCCATAGGATCATCGGCTTAGATGAGTGAACCACTCACCAGTCTTACCGAGCACCCGCTAGTGTTGCCGAGCACCCACTAGCCGTGCCGACCACGAACAGGCGTTGTCCGTCCCCACACACTATGGCTAGAGCTTGAAGAAGAAGGGTGAACAGAACATACACATACAGTACAAGACACCAGCGTTGGCCGAAACCCTGTATGGAAGATGGCAAATCTGAACTCTCTTTACTGAGTTGCCGTGGTAATCTATTTATACAACTCTATCCATCTAGTCCTAGTACAGCGCACATGCTGTAACAGTAACTAGATAACATACAGGGCTGACTCTGCGCCGGCCACTGCATGTGCCTACAGTGCTGCAGGTGAGCCATGCGGCGCCTGCACCTGCAGCGGCTACAGTATCACAGTAGGGGGGCCTTTCGGCGCCGCCTTCCCTTGCTGTGTTCACACAAGGTAGCAGTAGATTATCTAACAATCTTCCTCTAATCCTACTGCTAACCCTTGTACCCCCTCCATGCCGATCATCTCCTTCAACTCCGTGAGTCGAAGACGTCCGAGCGGCTTGGTGAGGACGTCTGCAAGTTGCCGACTAGTTTCGACGAACTCGATGACGATCTGCCCTACATCGACACAGTCCCTGAAAAAGTGGAACTTCACGTCGATGTGTTTACTCCGGTCGTGCAGAATCGGATTCTTCGCGAGGGCGATGACGAGCTGGTTGTCCACCATCAGTGCTGGTGGGTGAGCTTCCACACCGGTCAGCTCGCCCAGCAGCCGGCGCAGCCATACAACTTGGCACGCCGCTGTGGCCGCCGCTACGTACTCTGCCTCACACGTAGATAGCGCCACCACCTTCTGTTTCAGCGACAGCCATGAAATTGGAGCCGACCCGAGGAAAACGAGCACGCCAGAGGTGCTCCATCGTCCGTCGATGTCCCCCGCCATGTCTGCATCGCTGAACACAGTGAGCTGCAGCCTACTCCCGCCAGTCTTGGGAAAGATGATCCCTTGATCCACCGTCCCTTTGACGTAGCGCAGTAGCCGCTTCACCGCAGCCCAGTGATCCTCTCTGGAATCCTCCATGAAGCGACTGACGTAGCCCCACGGCGAACGCAATGTTCGGCCTCGTGTGGACTAGGTAGCGCAGACCGCCGACGATGCTCCGATAGAGTGTTGCATCCACCTTTGCCGTGGTGCTAGCCTTCGTCAGCTTCAGCCACTCCTCCATCGGAGTCACGCATGGCTTGCACTCAACCATGCCGCTCCTCTCCAACAGCTTGGAGGCATACGACGACGACGACTAGATGCTCGTGCTCCGTATTGGCGATTTCCGATCTAGTATGCGTATGCTGTTGAGCGGTGAAGATCTGAAGGAACCGTCGAACGAACCTATACAGCGATACGACGATGCCTCGATCGAGCGATACTCGTACTTGCGGCGTAGTCGATAGAAGTCGAGGCGCTGTACCGTCTCTCGTGATCCCGTCGCTGGCCACATGGGTCTGTTCGGCTGGTATTAAATCCGGCTGATAAGTCGGCTGAAGCTGTTTTGTTATGAGAGAAAAATACTGTAGATTCTAGCTGATAAGCCGGCTGATAAGTTCAAGCGAACAGGGCTATGGGCCGCGTGGGCCTTTCTCTGACTTATATTTATGAGAAGTACGCCAACCAAAGTTGAATTATATGGAAGACCGCAGACAATATATATGTCAGTCCTACTAAAATTAAGGCCACATTTGGTGGCTCTCTATCTAGCTTCGGCTCCATTATGCACCATAGCAATGAGTCGCCTTTGTTTCTTTTTCAGAGCTGAAGGTGGATCCTGAGTCAACCGAAGCCATGCCAAAAAAAGCCCTAAACTAATGGGTACTCCCTCAATCCTAGAAAGCAAGAATGTAATTCTAGCACTCATGCATTGTCCAAAATGAATTCAACTCTAATTTATTAGTAGGTGTACTATCCTAAAATGTGTGCTACATGGACATATGATGCAATAAAGTATAGAGTTTATAGGTGGAAATTCATTTACTTTTGTCTAATCAATACATGTAGAGAATAAAAAAACAGAGATGCATGCATCTTTTTCGTTGTGTGATAACTTTTCTCGATATATAGAACTGTATTATTTTTAAGACGGGGGAGTAGATGATAGCATAATTTTTCATATAGAGTGGAAGCCAAATGAATAGGAAAATTAAAATAGTCACCACCTACCAAAATGATAGTCAGTGACTTTAGACGGTGCCGTGTGGATGCAACAAGACAAATAAACAATGTTTCTTCTCCCATCATTGTCTTGTCATCATTTGGAGGAGACGAAGACTTGGACCATGGACTCAAATCGGAAGTCAATATATATGGATTTTACGAGCAACGGGTATAGTAATTATCTGGACTGCATAATGGTTAATACAATAGGTTCCAGATCTCCATTTGCATGTCCACGACAAATACGTGCTGCAAAATTTACCATACACTCTTTCTTCTAATAACATAGGTATATTTTGTTCTACCACGTTAAGTGTCATTAAATAACCTTGCGTACATGATCTCTCTTTGATGAAAAAGAAGAAGCGACAATGTGAGCGACCATTTAGATGACAAATCCATTTTAGCACTTTGGTAATAACCGTAAAATTGACAAGTGATTCGGTCTATATGCACTAAGTAACATGATAAGGCTTAAATTCATGGATTAAGTACAATATAAATAGTTCAAAAGCCATCAACTTCAAAGAAAATATCCCGCTCAATAAAAATAAGCAATCATCCAAAAGATTATTTCCCATCTTATTTCGTAACTTTGTTTTCACTAATGATAGACTCTGATGTTAGGACAAACCCTCGACCTCGCGGTGTGATAGATGATTTTATGATGTTAGGGCTTAGGAAATAGCAATTAAAGTAGACATGAATTTTTTTACGGAAAGCCGATGAGCAAAGATACTGAATCTCACCTCAATTCTAATCACAAATTGCGCGTAAGCCTCCGCGCGCCGACGCTGCCGGTGCGGTCAGTCTGAGGCTCTGGGAGCGTTGTGGTCGTAGGAACTAGGGACGACGACGACTGGATGCTCGTGCTCCGTATTGGCGATTTCCGATCTAGTATGCGTATGCTGTCGAGCGGTGAAGATCTGAAGGAACCGTCGAATGAACCTATACAGCGATACGACGATGCCTCGATCGAGCGATACTCGTACTTGCGGCGTAGTCGATAAAAGTCGAGGCGTTGTACCGTCTCTCGTGATCCCATCGCTGGCCACCATTGTTCGGCTGGTATTAAATCCGGCTGATAAGTTGGCTGAAGCTGTTTTGTTATGAGAGAAAAATACTGTAGATTCTAGCTAATAAGTTCAAGCGAACAGGGCTATGGGCCGCGTGGGCCTTTCTCTGACTTATATTTATAAGAAGTACGCCAACCAAAGTTGAATTATATGGAAGACCGCAGACAATATATATGTCAGTCCTACTAAAATTAAGGCCCCATTTGGTGGCTCTCTATCTAGCTTCGGCTCCATTATGCACCATAGCAATGAGTCGCCTTTGTTTCTTTTTCAGAGCTGAAGGTGGATCCTGAGTTGGAGCCAACCGAAGCCATGCCAAAAAGAGCCCTAAACTAATGGGTACTCCCTCCATCCTAGAAAGAAATAATGTAATTCTAGCACTCATGTATTGTCCGAAATGAATTCAACTCTAATTTATTAGTAGGTGCACTGTCCTAAAAAGTCTGCTACATGGAAGTATGATGCAATAAAGTATAGAGTTTATAGGTGGAAATTCATTTACTTTTGTCTAATCAATACATGTAGAGAATAAAAAAACAGAGATGCATGCATCTTTTTCGTTGTGTGTTAACTTTTCTCGATATATAGAACTGTATTCTTTTTAAGACGGTGGAGTAGATGATAGCATAATTTTTCATATATAGTGGAAGCCAAATGAATAGGAAAATTAAAATAGTCACCACCTACCAAAATGATAGTCAGTGACTTTAGACGGTGCCGTGTGGATGCAACAAGACAAATAAACAATGTTTCTTCTCCCATCATTGTCTTGTCATCATTTGGAGGAGACGAAGACTTGGACCATGGACTCAAATCGGAAGTCAATATATATGGATTTTACGAGCAACGGGTATAGTAATTATCTGGACTGCATAATGGTTAATACAATAGGTTCCAGATCTCCATTTGCAAGTCCACGACAAATACGTGCTGCAAAATCTACCATACACTCTTTCTTCTAATAACATAGGTATATTTTGTTCTACCACGTTAAGTGTCATTAAATAACCTTGCGTACATGATCTCTCTTTGACGAAAAAGAAGAAGCGACAATGTGAGCGACCATTTAGATGACAAATCCATTTTAGAACTTCGGTAATAACTGTAAAATTGACAAGTGATTCGGTCTATATGCACTAAGTAACATGATAAGGCTTAAATTCATGGATTAAGTACAATATAAATAGTTCAAAAGCCATCAACTTCAAAGAAAATACCCTGCTCAATGAAAATAAGCAACCATCCAAAAGATTATCTCCCATCTTATTTCGTAACTTTGTTTTCACTAATGATAGACTCTGATGTTAGGACAAACCCTCGACCTCGCGGTGTGATAGATGATTTTACGATGTTAGGGCTTAGCAAATAGCAATTAAAGTAGACATGAATGTTTTTACGGAAAGCCGGTGAGCAAAGATACTAAATCTCACCTCAATTCTGATCACAGATTGCGCGTAAGCCTCCGCGCGCCGCCGCTACCGGTGCGGTCAGTCTGAGGCTCTGGGAGCGTTGTGGTCGTAGGAACTAGGGACGACGATGACTGGATGCTCGTGCTCCATATTGGCGATTTCCGATCTAGTATGCGTATGCTGTCGAGCGGTGAAGATCTGAAGGAACCGTCGAACGAACCTATACGTTGATACGACGATGCCTCGATCGAGCGATACTCGTACTTGCGGCGTAGTCGGTAGAAGTCGAGGCGCTGTACCGTCTCTCATGATCCCGTCGCTGGCCACATGGGTCTGTTCGGCTGGTATTAAATCCGACTGATAAGTCGGCTGAAGCTGTTTTGTTATGAGAGAAAAATACTGTAGATTCTAGCTGATAAGCCGGCTGATAAGTTCAAGCGAACAGGGCTATGGGCCGCGTGGGCCTTTCTCTGACTTATATTTATGAGAAGTACGCCAACCAAAGTTGAACTATATGGAAGACCGCCGTCAATATATATGTCAGTCCTACTAAAATTAAGGCCCCATTTAGTGGTGCTCTATCTAGCTTCGGCTCCATTATGCACCATAGCAATGAGTCGCCTTTGTTTCTTTTTCAAAGCTGAAGGTGGATCCTGAGTCGGAGCCAACCGAAGCCATGCCAAAAAAGCCCTAAAGTAATGGGTACTCCCTCCATCCTAGAAAGAAAGAATGTAATTCTAGCACTCATGTATTGTCCGAAATGAATTCAACTCTAATTTATTAGTAGGTGCACTATCCTAAAAAGTGTGCTACATGGGCGTATGATGCAATAAAGTATAGAGTTTATAGGTGGAAATTCATTTACTTTTGTCTAATCAATACATGTAGTGTCGGTGTTTCGGACCGGGGGGTCCTCAACCAACCAACTAGTGAATTTGAACTGCGTGTTCCCGATTCCGGATGGTGATGCAAAGAGACACAAGGTTTATACTGGTTCGGGCAATCGATGCCCTACGTCCAGTCTGAGAGATCGATATTGTATTCCTTGCACCGAAGTGCTTGTAGTAGGGGGTTACAAGCACTGTGAGAGAGGGAGCTAATCCCAGGTCTCGACGAGGTGTCGTGTGGGCTGCTTGAGACGTTGCTCTCAGGCGGCTGGGATGTGTATGTGTGTGAGCTACCCGGTGTTCTCCCCCATCAATGGCCCAAGTCCTCTCCTTTTATAGTTGAAGGGAGGACAAGGACAGTACATGTGCTGACTATACGGCGTCGTGCCAACAGGGGCGGTGTGTCCGAGCCCTGTGGCCTGTTCCTGTGGCGGCGTGGTCGTCGGAGTGGTCCGTCCTAGGAGCACTGGGGCGACGTGCTGGTCACGTCCAATCCTGTACGTCGTGGGAGCCCCGTGACTGCCTCGGAGTGGGTGCAGCGGTGAACGTGCGGGCCGCTGTAGACTGACTGCGCGCGAGGTCGAGGCTTGGTCGGTGCCGAGGCTGCACCGCAGTGGGGGGTCTCGGCGGGCACGAACCCCAAGATAGCCGAGACCTAGGTGCACAGTGCCGAGGCCCCGAGTGGGCGGCTGATCTGGTGCGTCGGTTTGGAGGCAGTGATGACCCGGGCCAAGTTGCCCGTGCGATGCTGTTTTCGAGGCGGGGATCGCGGGGCACAGTGCAGTGTGGGCGCTGATCGTGGGCACAGCGTCAGGATACAGTGACCGGTAATCCCTGCCGTGCCTTGTCCCAGCCGGTATGGGGCCGATGCGACCTCATGTCCCGTCGGCCATTCTGTGGCGTCGGGCCATCGTCCGGCTGAGATTGCGGGAGTGGTTGAAGTATTAATGAGACATGTCGTGCTGTCGGGAAGACCGGCCGAGGCTGGGGCGACGGACCATGGGTAAGCTGGCCTCACGCGATACGGAGAATGGGGCCTCGCACGAGACGGAGAGCGGAGCCTCGCGCGAGGTGGAGATCGGGTTCCCTGCCGAGGCCTTTCGTGGAGAGCCTCGCGCGAGGCGGAGATTGCGTCAGGACGCCGAGACCTCCTGTGCGAGGCTCGAGGCGAGGCGGAGGGCCTGGTGGGCTCGGACGTGATCGGGTGAGGGGCCCACGGCTTACCTTCTAGCTTTGTTTTTTTGATGGGACATAAGCGCCCCTTTTGACGTTCGCTCGGGGTACCCCGTTCTAAGGTACCCGACAGTAGCTCCCGAGCCTCGGGGGGAGTGCGTGCACTCTCCCTGAGGGTTTGTCGAGGCTTGGTTTATACCCGCTCCCGTAGGAATTGGGTTTTGTTTCTTGAGGTTCCGGTGGGTGCGCGCGAGCGCACCCGCCGGGTGTAGCCCCCGAGGCCCTGGAGGAGTGGAGTTACTCCTCCAGGGGCTTTTTTTCATTTTCGCATTTGAGCGAGTAGTTTTTATTGCATTTGCCGAGCCCATAAGCGCAAGTTCGGGTTGCAGGGGTCTCGGCGAGGCTGCAGGAAAAGCCCTCTAGCCTCCGCACGGAGCGAGAGGTTCGTCAGGGGCCCCCCTGACGTTGGGTACAACCCTCATGCTTCCTTTTCGCTCGGAAGGAGGGGTGGAATGTGCTAGGCTACCCTCGATGGGCACGAGCGTGGGCACTTCCGGTGAGCTGTTATCGGGTGAGTCCGAGTGGAGGCCCGTACCCCGTTCGCTAGGGGACAGCTAGTGGTCCGGAGACGCACTCCAAGAGTACCAGAGGGTTTCTCTAGTGGGTGCCGAGGCCATTCGCTGGGCCTCGGTGGCTCGGTGTCTCCCTACGGTGGGATCCCATTCGGAGACTTCCCTACCGATCTCGGACACGACTTAGGACGCCCCGAGCGACTGTTCGCTCGGGCCTCGGCCATTCGTAGGCTCGCCCCGAAGTCATCCCTGACTCTGTTGCCCTAGGGCGGCTGTCGAAACCTCTTGGAGGCCCAGCCTTTGAACCCCTAGACTGTAACGGGCTCGGTGCCCTTTGTCGTGTTTGTAACGAAACTTCTAGCGTGGACTTAGACCGTCTGTCTTTGTCTTGGGTGCAGGAGCCCCCGAGCCTCCGCCAGGAGCAAGAGGGCGGTCAGGGGTCCCCTGGCTTTTTCATCCGACCCTCACATATCCTTTTTGTTCGGACAGAGGGTTTGTTTACCGAGCCCATTCTGGTCTCGGCAAGGTTGCAGGAAGAGCCCCTAGCCTCTACGTGAGAGGGCCGTTGGGAGTTCCCCTGGCTTTTTATACGCCCCTCGCGCGTGAGGGTTTGTTTGCCGAGGCCCCTTTGGGCGTGAGCCGGGTCATGGGGTCTTGGCATATTTGCAGGAAGAGCCCCCTAGCCTCTGCACAGGATGAGAGGGCCGTCAGGAGCTCCCCTGTCTTTTTGTACGACTCTCACGCTTCCTTTTCGCTCAGAAGGAGGGTTTGTTTTGCCGAGCCCCTTCGAGTGCGAGCCAGGGTCGCTGGGTCTCGGCAAGGTTGCAGGAAGAGCCCCCTAGCCTTCGTATAGAGCGAGAGGGCCATCGGGGGTTCCCCTAACTTTTTGTGCGACCCTCACGCTTCCTTTTCGCTCGGAAGGAGGGGTGGAATGTGCCTCGCTACCCTCGATGGGCATGAGCGGTGGCACTTCCGGTGAGCTGTTATCGGGTAGTCCGAGTGGAGGCCCGAACCCCATTCGCTAGGGGACGGTTAGCGGTCTAGAGACACACTCCAAGAGTACCAGAGGATTTCTCTAGTGGGTGCCGAGGCCGTTCGCTGGGCCTCGGTGGCTCGGTGCCTCCCTATGGTGGGATCCCATTCGGAGATCTTCCTGCTGGTCTCGGACACGACTTTGGGCGTCCCAAGCATTTCGCTTGCTTGGGTCTCGGCCCCGTATAGGCTCGCCCACGGTCGTCCCTGACTCTGTTATCCTAGGGCGGCTGTCGAAACCTTTTGGGGCCTAGCCTTCGAACCCCTGGACCGTAATAGGCTCAGAGCCTGGTTCCTTCGTATGAAAGGAATAGGCCGTGGGGAATATCTCCCCTATTGGCTCGACAACGGGTGGCGCGCCTTTTGAGGCGGTTTCCTAGAGAGGCGAAACGACGCCTGCTGCCGTAGTGGTCGAGCGTGACGTGGTGGATGGGACGTAACTGCTCCCGCATTTAATGAGGGAGACGTGGGCGCGTGGACCGGCAAAATCAGCTCGTGGTTAACTGCGCCGGATCGGGGGGGGGGGACTTCCTCGATTTCCTCGCCCGTTCGTTTCGCCTCCCTCCCTGCATAAATACCCGAAGAGTCTCGCCCTTCCTCGTCTTACCTTGCCTGCATTTGCACTGCCTCCGCCGAGCCGTTGCTAGAGCAGCGGGTGCCGGGAAGAAGAGGAGAGAAGAGCGAGTCTAGGGAGAAAGCGAGAAAAAAGCGAGAGCGTGGGAGAGAGAGAAAAACTCACCACCGCACCCGATTCCTCCATCGCACCCATGGCCGGTGACATCATCGTTGTCGAGGCGGATCCCTAGGATCCGTCGGACGTCACCGAGGAGATGCTTCAGTCGCTTGTCGACGGTGGACTCCTTGTGCCGATGCGAAGGTCGAGGCGGCCACGGCCCAGACGCAGCTCGCCCCTCTGGCGGCATGAAATAGAGGGTGCACCAGCTGACGAAAGGTGCCTTAGATGAGGCCCTTGCTGCAGCTGAGGCTTCGCGAACCGAGGCTGTAGTTTGGAGGGGGACGGTTGAGGGTGAGTCTTAGTCCCCTCATTTTGTTTTCTTTTCCTTATGTTTGCTCCCTAACTCCCTTGTGTGTTGCAGAGCTGGGGAGTGAAGCTTTCAGGGCGGCCGAGGCTTCTCGGGTCGAGGCCCAGCGCTTGAAGGAGGAGGCCGAGGCTTCCAGGGCCGAGGCTCTACGCTGGAAGGAGAAAGCCGAGGCCTGTCAGGTCGAGACCCGACACTGGGAGCTGAAGGCCAAGGGTGAGTTCCGTGGGCTTCCTCTCCTAATTTAGGTTGTTTTTTCTCTCGCTCAACCTTACTCTGTTCTCCATGGTGCAGAGTCAGAGGCAGAGGTTACTCGGGCAGCCGAGGCTTCCAGCGCGGTGCAGACGGTGCTCGATAACGAGATCGGGGAGCACGAGGCGCTGAAACGTGCTGCCCTTTCTGCCTACGAGGCCTTGGAGGTTGAAGGGGTTCAGTCAGGCAGCTCCCTACGGAGCCGTTTGATCGCGCTGAGTAACCAGATGCGCGAGCGGCTCAGAGGAGCGCTGCACACGGGTGTCAAGCGCGCGCTGGCCGTCATCTCTTCTCACTACGTCGGCGTCGACCTCCCGGCCATCAGTGATGGGTATGTCCTGCCTAATGATGACGAGGAGGCTGACGCGGTGGTCACGAAGCTGATGGAGGCGGCGGAAAGCCCTGGCACGGCGCTAGCGACGCTCTTCGAAGAGGAGGTGGTTCCTCCCCTACCATCTGACGGTGCTGAAGGCCCTGAGCCTTGATCTGGGCCCTGGGGGCTATGTAAAAATAGAGTAGGAGTTATTTTTGTATCGTAACGCTTGTGGCCGTCGGGGCCTTTGTTTTTGAAGTATTTGTGTTTCTTAGTTGTTTTTCTCATGTTTCCGAGCCTCTGCCCTCTGTTGCTCCTGATCAGATTTCGCTTTGCAAAACACCCCCTTGGGGCCTAAGCCGTCCCTTGGGCGAGAGGTAGTGAGGGAGTGCCATACCCCGAAGGCGTAGGCCGTCTCGCGACTCTACCGGCCTCTTGCTTAGGAAACAGACCTTGGTTCGAGGGGTTTTTACAACCGATTCGTCAGAGCATGCTAGAGTTTTGGCGTAGGAATTTTTGTGAAAAACGACTGAAGAATGGTGCGTGGGACCTAGGGGGAGTCCCCCATCTAGCCCCCGAGGGAGGCTTGGTTCTGCCAAGGCAGAGCCGAGCCTCCCTTGTCGTGTTACTGTATTGCCGAGACCTACGATGGGCTCGGGGGGTTTCTCGGAATATTAGACCAACTAAAGAACGATTTTTAATTGTATTTCGAGAAACGACATATACAATGCTTGGAAATTTAGGGATAAAAGCGACGTAGCTGTTCTATGTTCCAAGCGTTGGTGAAGACTTCGCCCTTCTCATTGGCTAGCTTGTAGGTCCCGGGCTTCAGTACCTAGGCGATGATGTACGGTCCTTCCCATGGCGGGGTCAGCTTGTGGCGGCCCTTGTTGCTCTGTGCTAGCCTCAACACCAGGTCGCCTACCTTCAAGTCTCGGCCTCGGACGCGTCGAGCCTGATAACGCCGTAGGCTCTGCTGGTATTTGGCCGAGTGTAGTAGCGCGACGTCTTGGGCTTCCTCTAGTTGATCGAGGGCGTCCTCTCAGGTGGTGCGGTTACTTTGTTCATTATAGGCTTGTAGCCTCGGGGAACCATATTCTAAGTCAGTGGGGAGGATGGCCTCGGCCCCATAGACCAGGAAGAAAGGTGTGAACCCCGTGGCTCGGCTTGGAGTGTTCCTCAGGCTCCAGATGACCGATGGGAGTTCGGCGAGCCATTTCCTGCCAAACTTTTTCAATTGGTTGTGAATCCTTGGCTTGAGGCCTTGTAGGATCATGCCGTTGGCACGCTCTACTTGGCCGTTGGTCCTTGGGTGTCCTACGGCCGACCAGGCCACACGGATGTGGTGGTCGTCGCAAAACGTCAGGAACTTTTTGCCGGTGAACTGTGTCCCATTATCGGTGATGATGGTGTTGGGGACTCCAAATCTGTGGATAATGTCAGTGAAGAACAGCACTGCCTGCTCGGATTTGATTCGATTGATCGGACGAGCCTCGATCCATTTGGAGAACTTGTCGATTGATACCAGTAGATGGGTGTAGCCCCCGGGGGCCTTTTGCAGAGGCCCAATCATGTCAAGCCCCCATACGGCGAACGGCCTGGTGATGGGGATGGTTTGCAGGGCCAGGGCCGGGAGATGTGTCTGCCGAGCATAGTACTGGCATCCTTCGCAGGAGCGTACTAGCTTGGTAGCGTCGGCGACTGCCGTCAGCCAGTAGAACCCTTGGCGGAAAGCGTTCCCCACGAGCGTCCGAGGCGCCGCATGGTGCCCGCAAGCGCCTGCGTGCAAGTCCCAAAGCAGGGCTCGGCCCGTCTCGGCAGTGATACATCGTTGGAGGACACTTGAGGGACTTCGCTTGTACAATTCGTCATTGTAGAGGACGTAGGTCTTGGCTCGGCGCACGAGCCATCGTGCTTCGGTCCTGTCACCAGGAAGCTCCCCCCGATCAAGCCAATTGAGGAACGGGATTCGCCAATCCGCGTCCTGATCAGTCTGCGGAGGCTCGGTGTTGACTTCCATGACCTCGGGCTCGGTCGAGGGGGTCTTGGCAGTAGAAGGGTCGTCGAGCTTTGCCGTGGGTCCCACAGGTGGGCCCTCCTCTGTCGTTGAAGTGTAGTCAATAGACGGTTTGTAGAGGTCTCTGGCGAAGACGTTCGGGGGGACCGGGGCCCGTGCCGAGGCCATCTTTGCCAGCTCGTCGGCGGCCTCATTGTACTTCCGCGCGACATGGTTTAGTTCGAGGCCGTCGAACTTGCCTTCTAGGCGACGTACTAATTTGCAGTAAGCCTCCATTTTGGGGTCGAGGCAATTTGATTCCTTCATCACCTGATCCACGACGTACTAATTTGCAGTAAGCCTCCATTATCTTCTATCTTATTTGGTAACTTTGTTTTCACTAATGATAGACTCTGATGGTAGGACAAACCCTCGACCTCGCGGTGTGATAGATGATTTTATGATGTTAGGGCTTAGCAAATAACAATTAAAGTAGACATAAATTTTTTTATGGAAAGCCGATGAGCAAAGATATTGAATCTCACCTCAATTCTAATCACAAATTGCGCGTAAGCCTCCGCGCGCCGACGCTGCTGCCGGTGCGGTCAGTCCGAGGCTCTGGGAGCGTTGTGGCCCTAGGAACTAGGGACGACGACGACTGGATGCTCGTGCTCCGTATTGGCGATTTCCGATCTAGTATGCGTATGCTGTCGAGCGGTGAAGATCCGAAGGAACCGTCGAAGGATGCCTCGATCGAGCGATACTCGTACTTGCGGCGTAGTCGATAGATGTCGAGGCGCTGTACCGTCTCTGGTGATCCCGTCGCTGGCCACTTGGGCCTTTCTCTGACGCTTGTTCGTGGACTGTCTCTCCACGTTCGGCTCTCAGGTACTGCAGGTAAGTATTGTTTTCTATTTCTCAAATTCTAATGCGCTACCGGTCGCGGCTTGGTTGTGTAGCCTGGAACGTGCACAAGGATCAGATCATGGCCAGATCTTTTCCTAAAAAAAAAAGATCATGGCCAAATCTGGCCTATGTATATGCAGTAGCAACAGCCCGCTTTCGCGCCTGATAATAATTCTTATGTTTTCAGTTTCAGTTCCATTCTTATGTTTTATTTTTTTGTTTCTTATTTTGTCTACTTTAGTTCAGTTTCTATTAATGATTTTCAGTTTTATTTTCTGGTTGTCAATTTCAGTTTTAGTTTTTGCTAATTTCGGTTTTAGTTTTTTTTTTCATTTTGCCTACTTATTTTTTTTTTCAATTTTAGTTTTTTGTTGTGGTTGTCAATTTTAGTTCATTAGTTCAATTATTTTCATTGTTTTTTAGTTTTAGTTAAATGCGTTATGATTTTTTCAATGTTTTTTTATTTTCAATTTTCAGTCAAAATTTTTTCAATGTTTTTTAGTTTCAATTTTCAGTTTACTTTTTTTAGTTTCAGTTTTCAATCATCTTTTAGGTTCGAATGTGTTCTTAAATCCTGCATATTAGTTGTCTCACCTACAATATATAAGTTGTCATAAAAGGGTAGCCATTGCACACATAAGTTGCCACAAAAAGAAAAACATTCTCTTGTTTTGGGCCGCTACTGTCTTAATAAATACCCTTGAGTTCGTAGATGGTCAAGTTTCTCGGCTCCTGCATTGGGTTCTATAATACTCCCTGCCCAGTTATGGCCTGTTTAGAATAGAGGAACATAAAACGTAGGAATCGAAGAAAACACAGGAATAGGAAAGGAATAGAGGTGTAAAACAGAGGATTGAAAAATACAGGATTTTTATAGGAATTGGTGTTTGGAACACATGAATACTAATAACATAGGAATCTATTGGTTTGCGGTAAGCATAGTTGTTTAGAGTAAATAAGAGCTAACTACTTATTAGCAGGTGTAGTATCCTAAAAAGTGTGCTACATGGACGTATGATGCAATCAAGTATAGAGTTTTTAGGTGGCAACCACTTGCTTTTGTCTAATCAATACATGTAGATAATAAAAAAAATAGAGATGCATGCATCTTTTTTTTTTGTTGTGTGTTAACTTTTCTCGATATATGAGAACGGTATTTTTTTTAGAACGGAGGAGTAAATGATAGCATAATTTTTCATATATAGTGGAAGCCAAATAAATAGAAAAGTTAAAATAGTCACCACCTACCAAAATGATAGTAAGTGACTTTAGATGGTGCCTTGTGGATGCACCAAGACAAATAAACAACTACCCTGTTCGCTTGATCTACTTTTCAGTCAACGAACAGTGTTTTTCCCTCACAACAAATCAGTATAAGCATCAGCATAAGCCAAATTTCAACGTAAGCGAATGGGGTTTCTTCTCCCATCATTGTCTCGTCATGACTTGGAGGACGAAGACTTGGACCATAGACTGAAATCGGAAGTCAATGCATATGAATTTTACGAGCAACGGGTTCAGTAATTATCTGGACTGCATAATGGTTAATAATACCATAGGTTCCAGATCTCCATTTGCTAGTCCACTACAAATATGTGCAGCAAAATTTACCATGCATTCTTTCTTCCAATAACATAGGTATATTTTGTTCTACCACGTTAAGTGTTATTAAATAACCTTGCGTACATGATCTCTCTTTGATGAAAAAGAAGAAGAGAGAATGTGAGCGACCATTTAGATGACAAATCCACACATGTCACGTGAATGTGAATTGACCACAACAAAGAATGATCCTGGGTCTCTTGGGTTCAGTGGCACAGCCCGGCAACGTGCATCTTGGCAACATAAACTCTTCTGGAAAAAGGCAAACATTTATGTGAAAAGTCCGGTGGATTACGAAGAAATGCATAGACAAATACCACAATTAGTTTCTATTTGGGTCCATACCTCCGCCGTCCCCTTTGCCCTTGGGGCCCCGTGTCTTTTCTGTGAAGGTACGTTACGCTTCTGCTTGTCATCCTTGAACACTCTGCATCGAGTCAGATAGGAGCGCGCTTACTTGCCTCCGACCCCGGCGTCGTCGTCGAGGACTGCTTGTTCTCGTGGATTGCTTGTGCATGTACGTGGACTGCTTGCCTTGCTGTGCTCAGGTCCCCGCTTCCCTCTGCTGAATGCTGATCACAACTAGTATAGTACCAAAATGGTTAGCCATAGCTAGGATTTGCTCTAAGAGAAAAAAAGAATTAATTTTTTTTCAAACTTGAGTTGCACAGATTTAATAAAATTTGATCTAATCGGCCACTTCTGGCAAATTTGTGTTCACCTACACTCCATCCAGTTGAGTACTCTAACAAAAAAAAACAAGGGTATTATGAGAAAAAAATGATGTCCAAATGGCTTGTGTTAAATGTAGTAGATTGGTCTAATTCCAAACAATAAGAGTGTAAAGCTTGATGATCTGATGTTTGAAGCCTCCTTGTTTGATTCTATGAGAGATTAGTGTTTCATGGTATGATATTAGTTATAGGAGTATTCTCTATTGAGGGTCCATAGCACGTGATGCAGGTTTCCAACTATATAACAATTATACGGAAGGTGAATAGGTTGCGGTTTCAAATCAGTTGCAGGAGGCTTCACAATGGTTAGGTAGACGGGTCCGTTTGAGTTTTTAGCTATAGAGATTTGATCAACTTAAGAGTTGAGATTGGCTCATGAAAAGAGAGAATTTTTTTAGACGGATATATGAGCAAGTTTTATCAAATGCTAGGAGAACGCACATCAGGGAGCAGCTCCCTAAAATTTGCAACCGCTTGCATGGGCTGATCATGTAAAATAAGGAAGGTTTGCTGAAAACAAGATAATTATAATGTTGGCGGAGCCCACACGGAGTATGGGTCAACTCCCCCTCAAAGAGGCCTGATGAAGGAATAATGGCGGAGGCCTAGCCGGCGGAGGCTCTCCCCAAGACGACGGAGGCCTAGCAGACGGAGGCTCTCCCCAAGACGGCGGAGGCCCGGCCGGCGGAGGCTCTCCCCAAGACGGCGGAGGCCTAGCCGGCGGAGGCTCTCGCCAAGACGGCGGAGGCCTAGCCGGCGGAGGCTCTCCCCAAGACGGCGGAGGCCCGGCCGGCGGAGGCTCTCCCCAAGACGGCGGAGGCCCAGCCGGCGGAGGCTTCCCCCCAAGACGGCGGAGGCCCAGCCGGCGGAGGCTCTCCCCAAGACGGCGAGGCCTAGCCCGCGGAGGCTCTTCCCAAGACGGCGGAGGCCTAGTACAAGAATGACGGTGGAGTTTCTCCCCGGGACGGCGGAGGCTCTCCCCGGGACAGCGGAGGCCAAGCGTAGTGATCATGGCGAAGGTGTTCCCCAAGGCGGCGGAGGCCCATCAAGGAACGATCAAGTCAGCAAGGCATACGTGAGGATAGTTGATGGGCCTCCAATGGGCGTCGGCTTAGGCCCAAGGTGAAGACATTGCAAGACGGTATGACGAGAACACCCCTGAGGTTAGACACTAGGGCTGGAATATTCCTGGAATGTACCGTAGCAGTTGAGGGGCACTGTTGTAAACTCTGTAAAGTGGTAGTTGAGCCCTATAAATAGGGAACACTTGTAACTGTGAGAAGGAAGTTGGTGAAGCAATTATGAAACCCTAGTTCTTGTGAGTCGGTACTTGATCCTCACTCTCTCCTTCAGGCAGAGCCTGAGCCAAAGCCCGAGTCCGGAGCATCAGCCAAAGCCGAGGGCCTCCACCCCTTTCTCTTACTCCTACTTGGCCAAAGCCTACTGAATCCCTCGTTTAGCGACCTTCTGTCTGGAGCCTCCGACAGAGGATTTTGTCCGACAGGAGTGCGCTGCATTCAGGGACCTCCGCCCGTCTTAGGCGGAGGCCGGCCTCCGCCCATCTCGGGCGGAGACCCCGACCTAAGACGAAGGCCTCCGCCCACTTCTCACTCTTGTTAGAAACCGATGTTTCAACAGTGGCGCCCACCGTGCTCGGCACGAAATTTTTTAGAGAGCTAGAAGCTGGAGCCTTCGTCGGCAGACCATGTCCTGTGAGAATCCCCGAGAAAAGGTAAAATCCTCAGGGCAAAGGTACGATCTAAACCATAGCAGATAGCGAAGGTTATAGCTTCGTATAAAACTTTTTCGTAAATCTTCATGGCTAGATGACAGAGATGACAACTGCCGTAAAACCTCATCAACTTTTTGAAACAGGTCAAATAAGCCTTCGGTGATATTAACTTTTTCAAAAAAAAAAGAGAGGTGTCAAAAAAGCCTTCGGCAATAGTACTAAAAAAACAAAGGACAAACAAGCCTTCGCCAATGTCACATGTTTTTAAGAAAGATAAGAAAAATAAAAAAAACTAAGTTAGGTTGTATAATCTTTGTCAAGAAATGCACCAAAGCTTCCAGTGCCTCCGTCTGTAAAAAAATGTATAAAAAATGTGTGTCATCTTCACATGCCTTCGACACCGATATATATACACACAACTTTGACTTAATTTTGCTATTGCAAATCTGTATCATCTAACCATGAGCAGCTGAAACGTCCAAGCAAAGCCTTCGCCAACTGAACCCTGGTGGAAAGCCTTCGACGTCTTCATCAAAGACAAGCCTTCGGCCTCTAATGGTCCAGCGCCACAGCATTATCTCCGCCCAGGCGCCTCAAGCCTGCGCCTGTTTGCGGAGGCCTGCAACGGAACCGAGCCAGACCAGCACCTTCGCCAGACTCGACGACCAGCTCACGTCTCTGTCAGCCACCAACGGCTGAGGACCTCCGCTCGGCCTCCACTAAGTCCACGACGCACGGCCGCACCCTCAACGTGTGCGTAGGGCCATGGACGCCACCACGGCTGGCACGGGACAACACGACCACCACGTTTTCGTGCAGAAGTTCATCGGCCTCGCCTACTCGATAAAGATAAGCATAAAAAATCACCTACTCAAATACTATTCTAACAATACAACATGCTGCGTGCTTTTCCATGTTTCAAACAGGCCTATAGCAGACCTCCGGGCCTACGGCACACACTCGATATGAGTTCGATGGTGCGGAGCTCGGACCTTCGTCTATTTTGTGTTTTCCGGACGAAACGAGCACCTCAGACAAAAATACACGATGAGTATCCCATCCTCTCTCCTTTCTATTGAGATATATGTATATACATATATGTGTATATGCATATAAAAAGCCTCGCAGAATGCGAACCTGCACCCTTCGGGCATTCATGACTAGCTAAACTGCTGCAACACAAAAAAATTATGATAAACATTACCTAGGCTCTCTCAAGCTTTCGACTCCCTTTAAAAATAATAAAAAAAAACACAACAACTTTTTGCTTTTGTTGGCACAGCCACCGCTGAACAAAATATACTTAGGATTTTCCTTCGGAAGGCTAACTGGCAAGCCAAGCCAGTGTTTGCGCTTCTTTTGTGCAGGTCGTCATTTACTTGATAAGTCCGGGACCTTCGATCACATTTATCTGGAAGATAGAAATACGTGATGTCACACCGGAAGTTGAAACTCAATTCCCTCTGGGGCTATCACAAAAACCACGGACCTTTGGGATTTTCTGGTTTTTTCGATTTCTCAAGACACAAGAATAAAGCCCATCCAGAAAACAGCATTCTTCATCCATGAAGTCAGGAATTCAATTATTTCTTTTCAAATTAGTAGCCTTCGCCAACAACCTCCGCTAAGAATCCGGCCTTCGTCAGCAGAGTAAAGATACTCATCTCAATATGTGAAGACTAGCCAAGAGCACATTCGAAGGTCAGTGAAGCGTTCGGTGCTACCGTGCTAGTAGCTGATGTATATGCCGCGTCTTCGATATATCTCCAGCTAGAACTCATGAACCATACTGGGATAATCTCCGGCTAGTATTTGGTTTTGGCCAACATCTTCGGCTGGCTCCACTTATGCGAGCCAACACTCAGCGCTACCACATACCAGATAAGTACACAGTTGAACATGCTACCTTCATGCATATTTGAGTTACAAACACATCGAAGTACATTAATCTCTACTGAGACAAAGCACCTTGTTACAATATTTGGACTTGATGATCCTTACCTTCGCTTTTGGGTTACCAACATTATTGTTTCAATTATGTATCCTTACATACATTACTAACTTTTATTGATGTTGAAAGCACCTCCTCGCAGGAACCAAATCAAAACGTGAGAATTTCTCACTAATTTATAAATTCTCACCATCTCATAATGCCTTATAACTTGTCCTCTTATGATTTACTTCATCATAATTTTGATATAACCTTCGCCTCACTTAGGCAAATCTCCAAATTTAACCTTCGCTTACAACTTGTCACCAATGTGACCAAAAAAGTTGTTGCAGCCTTCGCCACATCAAAAGCATGGCCTGAGTGGCTATACATGCTTGGTCCTGACCCGGCTAAACTTAAAACAATTTTCAACTCTTGTCGAATCTCTTTTTCAATAACATGCAGGTCACCAGTACTGTAAGTATCTCTTATCCTCCCTTAGAATATATTTTCATTCGTTATATGCGTGTTTTCACCTCCTCAAGCCAAATCAGTCAATACTCTACAGCAGGCAATTCTTCTCGTTAAGTGATCAGCCTTCGTCACATATCTGTCCAACAATTATATGAATCAGTCAATAACCTCCGCCAGTCAGTGGTTCTCATGGAATATTCAACACTTATCAGATAACTCAGTGATCCTCTATGAGTCGGTGAATATTCATCTACAAATGGCCTTCTCCAGTAAGTGGTATTCAACAACCAACAACCTCCGCCCGTCTTAGGCGGAGGCCGGCCTCCGCCCATCTTAGGCGGAGACTGGTCTTCATTATATGTCAGTGCAGCCTCCGTCATCAGTCAGTGGGCAGCCTTCGATCAGTCAACAGCCTCCGTCATCAGTCAGTGGCTTTCATCAATCAAGGTTCTCTACAACTTTCAGCAGGGCATGTGTCAGTAAGGACCTTCGCCGATTATTCATCTGTCAACGGTCTTCGCCGGTCAGTGCCTTTGACACGTATTGGCCTTCACCAGTCAATAACCTTTGTCAGTCTTTGGCCTTCGTCTTTTTGAGCCTTCGTCAGTCATGGTCTTCGTTCATCAATCAGTGGATTTCATCTATCATTGGTTTTCAGCAGCCTTTGTCACTGAATGGTCTTCGTCACTCATTGAACTTCATCAGTTGGTAGCCTTCGTCACTCTATAGCCTTCGCCTGTTAACAGCCTTCTAGTCGGAGACCTCCATCAAAAATTGACTTTCGACATCCAACCAACCTTCGAACCCACAAACACTAACATGTTTTCCTCTTTTTTTTTGCAGGCTATACTGACTAAATTCTTTGAAGATCTTCATAATATCTATATCAATCAAATATTTGAGCTAACCTTCACAGGGAACTAATCCTTACTATAGTCACTGCTATGAATCTTACCGGTGCTCATGCAGGCTCTCAAGTGGCAGCCTTCACTAGCCATCTAAAACTATTACCCTCTCATTTGAGGACATTATTTCTTATATGCATAGCTTGTCTTTCATTCAAACTTAACCAACATTCTTGCAGCATGCATAATAAGTTTACACCTTTTAAATATTTTTGCGCAAATGCTATCATTCTCATCATCGCATACATATATTGCGTAAGTACATTGCAATGCATGGCCCGGGCCACCCGGAAGAAGTCCCGAGAATACACGAGCGCCATAACTCTATGCATCAAAATCCTAGAAGAAGTCCTAAAACAACACGGGCACCAGGTCACGAAGCTAAGGCTGTCGTGCTGAGACATCAAAATCCTGGAAGAAGTCCTGAAACAACACGGGCACCAGGTCACGAAGCTAAGGCTGTCGTGCTGAGACATCAAAATCCTAGAAGAAGTCCTCAAACAACACGGGCACCAGGTCACGAAGCTAAGGCTATCATGCTGAGACATCAAAATCCTAGAAGAAGTCCTGAAACAACACGGGCACCAGGTCACGAAGCTAAGGCTGTCGTGCTGAGACATCAAATCCTGGAAGAAGTCCTGAACCAACATGGGCACCAGGTCACGGAGCTAAGGCTCTCGTGCTACCTTCACGTATCATATAAATGACTAACCATTTTTTGTAGCTAGTGGGAAAGCCAGTGCCTTTCCGGGTGTCGAAAGACTTGCAAAGCAAGTCGATATTCGACGAAGCTATAATGTCCAACCCAAGTCCCTAAAAATGCAGGAGATCAACTCAGTTGCATTTTTACGACTTCTCCGGCCTTCGACACACGGCATCGGCGTCTATGTAGGCATTGCCTTCGCCAAGCTCTTCGGCATGAGGGGCTCCGCAACCATCTTCGGTAACTTCACCAACATCGCCTCCGCCAAAAACACCTTTTGGCCTTCGCCAAGCAGCTTTGCAGGAGGACCTTCGGCAAAACCATGATAACTAGCCTCCGCCAACGCGACGGCATGAGGAGCTTCATCGACACCTTCATCGTGTACAACAACATCGCCTCTGTCAAACAACTTTTGCAATATGGCTCAAGAACCTCCGTCGACACCTTTGACACCAAGTTCTACAACACCTTCGTCGACGTCTACATCGACAAACTTGGTTCTGAACACCTACTTCCACTACTACAACTGTGTCGCCTACACCAAGCGTCACTAAGGACCTGGTCATGAGCACTAGCCAAGAGGGGCTAGGGAAGCACGCGGACCAGCTTCTCCAGGGCATCAAGTCTTTTTGCCTGGTGCTCGTGAGCAACGGTTTGAAGGCCTCACAACAACCTTCTACCTTGACTACTATGACTACGTCGACTACACCAATTGCGGCTAAAAACTCGGCCACAAACGCCAGCCAAGAGGGGCTAGGGGAGTGCACCGGAGGACCAACCACTCAGGAGCGTGAGGCCTTTTGTCTGGCGCTCGTGAACGAAGATTTATTTGAAGGCCTCCACCCAAAGAAGGATCGGAGACGAAGACCTCCGCCTGAAGAAAAGACGAAGACCTCCACCCAAAGAAGGATCGGAGACGAAGACCTCCGCCTGAAGAAAAGACGAAGGCCTCCACCCAAAGAAGGATCGGAGACGAAGACCTCCGCCTGAAGAAAAAACGAAGGCCTCCACCCAAAGAAGGATCGGAGACGAAGACCTCCGCCTGAAGAAAAGACGAAGACCTCCACCCAAAGAAGGATCGGAGATGAAGACCTCCGCCCGAAGAAAAGTCGAAGACCTCCGCCCAAAGAAGGATCGGAGATGAAGACCTCCGCCTGAAGAAAAGTCGAAGGCCTACGGAGGCCAGCACGCCAAGACGATACCAGACTCAGAGGTAAAGACCTAGGAGATGAACACCTGCGAAGGCTTTGGAAGCAAAGGCCTACGCATCATGAAGGCACTAGAGGCGAAGACCCCAGAGATGAAGACCGGGGGAGGCCTCGGAGGCGGAGACCCGCACGCCGAGATGACACCAATGGCGGAAGACCCGAAGGTGAAGACCTCTGCACCGAGAAGAGACATAGACGAAGGCTCATACAATCGGGCCTTGGAGACACTGCGCGCCAAAAAGACATCAGAAGCAAAGGCCTCAAGGATATAGACCTACGCATCATGAAGGTCCTAGAAATGAAGACCAGAGCACTGAGCGAAGCCAATGAACCATGCCATAGAAGCAGCAGAAGGAGCCGAAGGCCATAGATGAAGAAATCTGGAAGATAAAGGCACCCAGAGCTAAAAGCCTAAGGAATTAGTGCATGTATAGGTTAGAGTCATGCGCGTGCTCTTTTCTCCATGCCCTTTTTCCCATAGGATTTTTGGGATGGAGTTTTTAGCGAGGCGTGCATGAACGGGTTGCGGAGGACAATCCTCGCAACCAAGATCTGGGTTGTATAGTGCCTCTTCTTGTATGAACATCTACCAGGTCATGTAGTACCGTCCATAACCTAGTAGCTGAGGGGCTACTGTTGGGGGAGCCCACACGGAGTATGGGTCAACTCCCCCTCGAAGAGGCCTGATGAAGGAATAATGGCGGAGGCCTAGCCGGCGGAGGCTCTCCCCAAGACGGCGGAGGCCTAGCAGGCGGAGGCTCTCCTCAAGACGGCGGAGGCCCGGCCGGCGGAGGCTCTCCCCAAGACGGCGGAGGCCTAGCCGGCGGAGGCTCTCGCCAAGACGGCGGAGGCCTAGCCGGCGGAGGCTCTCCCCAAGACGGCGGAGGCCCGGCCGGCGGAGGCTCTCCCCAAGACGGCGGAGGCCCGGCCGGCGGAGGCTCTCCCCAAGACGGTAGAGGCCCGGCCGGCGGAGGCTCTCCCCAAGACGGCGGAGGCCTGGCCGGCGGAGGCTCTCCCCAAGACGGCGGAGGCCTAGCCAGCGGAGGCTCTCCCCAAGACGGCGGAGGCCCAGCCGGCGGAGGCTCTCCCCAAGACGGCGGAGGCCTAGCCGGCGGAGGCTTCCCCCCAAGACGGCAGAGGCCTAGCCAGCGGAGGCTCTTCCCAAGACGGCGAGGCCTAGCCAGCGGAGGCTCTTCCCAAGACGGCGGAGGCCTAGTACAAGAATGACGGTGGAGTTTCTCCCCGGGACGGCGGAGGCTCTCCCCGGGACAGCGGAGGCCAAGCGCAGTGATCATGGCGAAGGTGTTCCCCAAGGTGGCGGAGGCCCATCAAGGAACGATCAAGTCAGCAAGGCATACGTGAGGACAGTTGATGGGCCTCCAATGGGCGTCGGCTTAGGCCCAAGGTGAAGACATTGCAAGACGGTATGACGAGAACACCCCTGAGGTTAGACACTAGGGCTGGAATATTCCTAGAATGTACCGTAGCAGTTGAGGGGCACTGTTGTAAACTCTGTAAAGTGGTAGTTGAGCCCTATAAATAGGGAACACTTGTAACTGTGAGAAGGAAGTTGGTGAAGCAATTATGAAACCCTAGTTCTTGTGAGTCGGTACTTGATCCTCACTCTCTCCTTCCGGCAGAGCCTGAGCCAAAGCCCGAGTCCGGAGCATCGGCCAAAGCCGAGGGCCTCCGCCCCTTTCTCTTACTCCTACTTGGCCAAAGCCTACTGAATCCCTCGTTTAGCGACCTTCTGTCTGGAGCCTCCGACAGAGGATTTTGTCCGACAGGAGTGCGCTGCGTTCAGGGACCTCCGCCCGTCTTAGGTGGAGGCCGGCCTCTGCCCATCTCGGGCGGAGACCCCGACCTAAGACGAAGGCCTCCGCCCACTTCTCACTCTTGTTAGAAACCGATGTTTCAACATATAAGTAATTGATAAAATTAACTTAAGATCACTTCCGTGACAAATATAGCTAGAGGAAACAACTCTTTAACTGACATGAACACACTCGAACAGAAATGACACATCAGTTTGTCGTCAGCACTCTTTGTATCTAACATTATTACAAATAAAAGATAATTCGGAGTTGTCATGCTCAAATGAAGTAAACTTCCACACAGTTTCCGTGACGGATTGACATGACATCAAAATTAAAAGTTGTTTTCTCCGGAAGGAAATCCATATCTTCTACAAATAACAGAGGATGTTTTATCTCATTTGAGAAATCTCTCCTTAAAAAAGACCGAAGATGGGATACCTGGAAGTTAACATAGTTTCTTAGAAATGTAGCATATAAACAACAAGATTCTGCAGAGGTTGGAGATACTAGTAGAGACACACACACAAAAAAAAAAAAAAACACCTAAATATAGTTGCATCCGGTTCCCGTTCATACCTGCTCGTACCATTCTGCAGAGGTTGGAGGACGTCAAGAATTTCCGTTATAGAGGGTCTCTTCTTCCGGTCAATTTCCACACAGCGTAGCCCAATTGTAATGCATTCTTTCACTTGATGGAGGCTATCTACATCTAATGATGGGTACTTCGATGCAATGTGCTCATCGGATGTCCAGTTTTGACGTACCTACAAAATTGGAATTATGTCCTAATTGATAATAATCCAGCTAATAAGAAGCAAACATTGTATCTTCAAATCATCAACCGACGTTGTCTTACATTCTCAATGAAATTCCTCCCAGCCATGTTTTCTTTGTTGAGCATATTCTTCTCTCCCGTTGTGATTTCCATGATTATAAGGCCCAAACTATATATGTCTGACTGCATTGAGATTTCACCTCTATATAAATATTCTGGAGCCATGTATCCTCTGTAGAGTTGGGGGGTTAACATATATAAAGGGGCCAGTAAGCATTACTATAGACATGAAAATGCTACTCACTTCGTTCCAAATTATAAGACGTTTTGTTTTTTCTAGATACATTGCTTTTGCTATACACTTAAATATACACTATGTCTAGGTACATAGTAAAAGAAATGTTTCTAGGCAAGCTAAAACATTTTATAATTTGGAACGGAGGGAGTATTTGATTAGTAATGAGGATAGCTTAAATTAATTATCTTACAATGATCCCACTACATTTTGTGAGAACATCCGTGTTTGTTCTTCACCGAACAGCCTTGAGAGAGCGAACTCAACAATTTTGGGCACCATATTGTCATCCAACCATATATTATCAGGCATAAGATTCATATGAACAAGAGGCCTATCCAATGTACAGTGCAAAACATACAAACCCTGGCAGATCCCCTTAATTATCTTGAAGCATGTCGCCCAATCAATCCTTGATTCACCTAGAACGAACATATATGTAATTATGGCAGCATGTTAAGATAATGAGCTGCAGAAGTGTATATCCCATAACATACTAACGATACAACAAATGTTCACACTTGATCAACTTTTTCAGCAGAATAGAACTTGAATTTTAATGTTTGAGTATGTGAAATAATGTTTCTTTTCTCGCTGTATTTCATTGCAAAAGTTGAATTGATAAACACAAGATATTAGAGTGACAAGTATATCTATCAAATAGTGCATAGACGACGTACCAAAAATATACTTGCCAAGGCTTCCATTCTGAACATACTCATAGCACAGATAACGCTCAACAACTTCCACAAGAATATATCGTCCATTGTGCTGTATCACTTTCTTTTGTGCTTCGTGACAGTAACCAAGTAATCTCACGATATTTTCATGCATGAACACCATAAGATTGTTAACCTCACTCTCAAACTGTTTTCTAGGCGGCAATAGAGAATTTTCCCCAATCTTCTTCACCAAAATTACTTGTTTACCTTCCAGTACTCCCTGTTTCACTTCACGTAGATATCATAAAGTAAGCATGCCCTTGTCTACTTTTGTAAAGGAAGAAAATGATGAACGCATAACATAATCACACCTTATAATATGTTCCAAATGCATCTGTGGCAATCACTTGTTCCGAAGAGAACCCTTCTGTAATCTCGTTCAAGAATTTTGACGTAATCTCATTCAAGAATTTTGACGGTAAGTCCCCCGCTGGTACACTTACTAGACTGCCGCTGGCGCCAGTGGGCATTTCTGATGACGCTTCCTTATGGATGGAAACAGCTTTTCCTGGTGACATATCTTTGTTGTCAAAATATTATTAATTCTAGTTCTGAAAGTGCGACGCCATTTCTCCTTATTCTATCCTATCACATATATTACTGTATATATGTAGGACTGATGATTTGGCAGAGAGCCCTGACGCTGGACTCCATGAAGCCCAGTTTTTTAGCTCCTCTCCGTCTCAGGTTTCATGTTTGTGCAGCGACCCCAGTGGTCACAGGTTTCATGTTTTGTTTTTGGCCTTGCGAAAGATATGGTTGTGGTGGAAGACATTTGTTGGTTCTTTGTTTGTTTGCTAGTGATCGTGATCGAGAGACTACCGGTTTGTGGCCCTCAAGTTCTTCAGCAGCTTAATCTATTATTAATCTCTTCATACTAATACCAAGAGATTCCTGATCTAGAGCCGGAGTTACGTCCAGTTCCAAATAAGGGTCCTTTTGTTTGTAGTTTACGCTAATATAAATATGAATATTTAAATCACTGCTTTATGTTAGTGTACAAATTAAAGTACAAATCCAAGATGAATCTCGGAGCTGTTGGTGTGTGAAACATACTCAATCAATTGCTTCTAAAATGGTGATTTGTTAACCATTTATTTTAAAGGACATGGCTGCCATTTCATGAGGTCACTTAAGTTCTTTTTAGTTCGTTGTTAATAAAATCCAGTAGGGGGAACCCCTCATGTTACACTCAAAAAGAAAAAAAAGAAAAAAAAAAGAAAACAAAAGAGTTGGAGAAGACTATCGCACATTCTGTATACAAAAAGGTATAGGATGTTGTCGATTGTTCGAGGAGCACACTAATTAGTGTTGTTTGATTTTATTCATCAATCATCTTATCCTAGGCTGGGTTTGTACATCACTAGATGATGTACTAAATCCGTTCCAAATTATAGTTTGTTTGACTTTTTTGACCCTAAGTTTGACCACTCGTCTTATTCAAAAATTTGTACAAAATATCACTTTTTTAGTTGTGGCTTGCTTTATTAACAAAAGTTCTTCAAGAATGACCTAAATTTGACTATGTTTGCACAAATTTTTTGAATAAGATGAGTGGTCAAACTTGAAGTCAAAAAAGTTAAACGAACTATAATTTGGAATGGAGGGAGTATCAAAATAGATCCAATCCTTCAGTTCGTGCTAGCCTTATGTTTTAAACCACAAAACCAGTAGAGTAGCACTAACCTGGATACTGCGTCTTCGGGATGTCTCCCATGTGAATCTACCAAGAGCATAATGAACTTTTAGTGAGGACAAGGGAAGTAGTTGATGTAGTACAAGTACAACTAATTGTTGAAGGAAGATTTTGCAAAAAGAAATGTTGAAGGAAGAAGGTAGAGAGTGAGTTTAAGAAAGTCTTTTGGAGATGCTCTTAAGAGGGGCATCGAAGGAAGACGGAACCACCCTATCTTTTACAAGGCATATATGGATGGATGTCTTGGAAAGACCTAAACCTTTCTAGGCTCCTTCCAAGACATTTTTTCATATGCCTTCTAAACGATTGGGTGGCTCCGTCTTCCTTCAATGCTCCTCTTAAGAGATCTCCAAAAGACTTTCTTAAAAAATCATCATTTAGAGAGATATTTGAATAAAATCACTCTCTATATCTTTCTAGCCTCCAACAGTTGTTCTATATCAGACTTAGCTTAGCTTAGCTTTTTTTCGTACCCTTGTTACTATACAGGTTCTCTTTATTTAATATATTTCAGTAGGGGCCTAAAACCCTTTCTGTTCCAAAAAAAAAAACAGTTGTTATATATCTTGTGTGCACTCTAGAGAGTCAATTCTGCTCTCCACTTTGGCTAGCTAGAAATCAAGAATAAAGAATGATAATATTTGAAGATCTATTTAAACAGAGTGTTGACGGACTTTTTTCATTAAAATATTTATTCCTAACAATAAGGAAAGATATTGAGAGACTCTTAGAGTTGCTCTAAGAGCGGGGCTGGGGTGGTGGATGTTTGTTCCATTTCTCGGATTTGTGCGGGATGTCAATCTAAGTTAAACGACATGGCTCAATGAAGTACTCAAATTCATCTATGGTAATTTTAGCCCACATAATCTGCTATTTGAAAATGAAGTATACAATGCTCTTGTGATAAAAGATAATAATATTTTTTTATTAAAAAAAATGATGACCCGTACCTCTTCTATCCGGGACCTTGAGTCACCAACTTCCGTAGTTTCCACTTCCTTCAGTTTACACATGATATCCTGCATTGTATGTCTCTTGTATCGATCGGCCTCCATGCAGACTACTGCTATCTCAATACAGGTTCGCACCTGTTTGCTATCTACCTCAAGTGATGCATAACTCGATGTCTCCTGTAACTTCTCCCAGGAGTCGTGTACCTTCAAAAACGAAAGAGACCACAGGGGTGTTGTACATTTGTAGTTAAAAAATAGTGAGCAGTGTTCTACATGTGACCCATATACATGAACGGGTTTCTCTTTCTTGTAAGAACTAGGCAACTAGCAGAGGATTCACTAGAATAGAATATCACTAGTGTATTATTCCTTTGAATCCTATTCTGAAAAAAAGAGAAAGAACATCACTCAGGTATGGCCAATAATTGTTTGATATATATGACACACTTCAAAAGTTAGCCTTTAATTGTTTGGTTCATCCGAAATTCGCTGAATTAGAATTGCTTTCTTGGGCAATACTATTTTGATAAAATGGCGTGGGTGAAATAGTACTTCATTTAAACGACTTCATTTTTTTTTGGAGTAGCAACAAATTTTGTAATGAAGTAGTAGTTAAGTTCTTCCTCCAGCATATATTCAGAAATCCTTTGAGTAGTATATTAACATATACAAATAATTATCCTTACATGCTTAATTAAAGCCTGGCCCTCCATGTCAGCAATGCTCATATAGTCGCTTAGTCCAGACACCACTATCCTTTTTATTATAACACCCAAGCTAAATATATCAAACTGCTTTGAGATTATTTGCTTGTTTATGAATTCTGGTGGCATGAATCCTCTGCATAATAACAAAAAAAAAATGACAATATAATAAAATAAGAGTACATAAAGCAAACTAGTTCATTGAAAAAGGATGTCGAGAATAAACGTACGGGGTCCCCAAACGAGTCATTGTCGAAATGGTGTTCGATTCGCCTGCAGCTAACCTTGATATACCAAAATCAGCTATTTTTGGTACCATTTTCTCATCTAACAAAATATTGTCTGGCTTCAGATCAAAATGCATGATGCCAGAATCATGAAGGTACTTTAAGCCCACACTGACCCCCTTAATTATTTTGAAGCGCACGTTCCAATTATGTCCAGAGAATTTTTCTGCATGAGCAAAGAGAAGTATTTCTCAAATACAATTGTTAATAAAGTATATATCATGTATTTCGATTATAGTATTGATAACATACTCATGAAGAGCTAGCATACCAGAAAGAATCTTGCCAAGGCTTCCATTGGGCACAAACTCGAGGCAGAGTAACCTGTGTATAATGTCAGCAACTACTAGCCTCCCTTCGTATGGTACAATTACTTGCTCGGTTTCATCGCAGAAACCTACTATTTGCACGATATTTTCATGCTTGAGCCTCTTAAGGTGACTAAGTTCATTTTCAAATTGCTTGTTGTCAAACCCCCCTGGTATGAAATGGAGCTTCTTCACAGCAATCTCTGTTCCATCTTTAAGCACGCCCTATTAAAGAACTTGCATAAATCAGAGCCATGCTAAGTGTTTAGTGCTCACTCATGACGTAAAAAACAGAGGTCTCTTGTAAACTGACATACCTTGTAAACTTGACCAAAAGCACCACTGCCAATTTTTGCCTTCTCAGAGAAACCATCTGTTATCTCTGCTAATAATTTGAACGGTATCTTCTGCGGCTCATTTGATATACGGTGTGATTCTTTCTCCATGCTGTTGATTTTCGTGCCAAATTCCTGTGGGCGGAAAGGGGAGGAAGGAAGAACTTAGCCATTAGAGCGGAAGGTCGTAGTAACCACATAAGTTCAAGAGGTGAGCCAAATCACTTGTCGTATTAACATGTATGGTGTAGATTATTTATTTTATAGACTTGGGCATCTAATACAAAGGATCAATGTTTTTAATGGTTGAACAATTATGTTGTACTTTTGAACATTTCTATTCATAAATCTAGGATTTGGCGTTCAATTCAAGAACATTGGGATATGCACTACATGTTGAATTCTCCAGGTGATAGCTGAATAGCTTTCTGAGGATGAGATTGCTGCGTTAAGACAACTGTTCAGGTAGTGGATGTTAAAAATTGAGCTGGTTTTTTCATAGTATGTGTTAACTAGGAAATACACATAGGATGTCATGAATTTTTAAACCCGTAGCAATGCACGTCATTGACCTAGTCACCTAGTTGAAGGAAAACTGATGAAAATCCGAAATGCAGTAGCCCAAACAATCAACTTGAATCAACTCACTAACACAAAAACACAACGGCAACACAACAGAAGAAACGTCACTATGCGTCATCATTATCAAGCTTCAACAAATCCCACATCAAAGCGAATCCAACTTCACCACCGCAAGCCATCTCAGGACTCAGGAGAGCAGGTGACACATTGTCTAGCAAATGGGAGGCACGGCCACGCTGTAGAACCTTGGCCTGCATACGAGCACTAAGGGCCTGTTTGATAGCGTGGCCCAGCGGTCTGGCTACGCCCTCGGGCAGCAACTCGATGTCTTAGGCCCACTCGCGAGCCGGGCCCAATTGGTGCAAAACATTTTCTCTCTCCTGGCTCCTGGGAAACGGAATCCATGGTCGTTTTTTCTGGGCCTGGCCGACTGAAGCCCACACGGGCGGGCGAGATGGAGTCACCTCCCGACTCATCTCTCTCACCCACCGCTCTCTCACCTCCCGATGGAATCCCACGGTCGCTTGTCTGCGCCGGCAGAGAAAGGAGAGGAAGGTTGGTCGCGTCGCTCTTGCCGCTCGACATGGTCCTCGACGTCTCAACCTCGCCCTCCCGCGGCGCTCCTCTCTGCGACGTCCGAGCCTCCGTCGTGCCACCGCCGCCGCAACGAGCCACGGGTGTGCGCGTGTGACTGTCGCCGCCGCCGCGCCTGGCTGGCCGCGTGCGAGCGTGGTGCCACGCCTAGACCCTCACCTGCTGGCGCACAAGATGCGGAAGGCCAGCAACGCCGATGAGGACGAGCTCCGGGAGGCCTTGCGCATCTTCACCAGGACTCCGCCACGTCCTCCAGAACCTCGGCGAGCGACTCTCCGACGAGGAGCTTTCCAAGATAGTCCGCGAGGCCGCACGCGTGTGGTGCCGCCGCCGCCATGCCTAGCTGGTTGTGCGTGCGCGTGGTGCCTCCGCTGCCGCGCCGAGTCAGCCATGCACGTCCTCCACCGCCGCGCCACGCCGGCCACGCACGCCCTCCGCCACCGCGCCACGCCGGGCGCGCGCGTGCGTGGTGCCTCCGCTGCCACGCCAAGCCCACCTCTGCACCTGAATCCACCGGCTTCTCCATGCCATGGCGCTGGACTGGCACGCGCCCATCAACTGCTCGAGGAAATGCCAGTGAAGAGTGTTGTGGTGGTAAGGCTACCACATTCTTGTGCAAGGTAGCCACACTCTCTCAGTACAGGTAAACAAACACGTTCTCATCTGAGCTCGGCTCTGCAAAGCTCGGCAATCAAACACGATCACTTGCACCATTTGGACCTGACTCTAGCTGGCCATAGTCAGGCCGGCCAGAGGCATGTTATCAAACACGCCCTAAATGTCCCACATGGACCAACATCTAGCAAGACTATGCGGGATCTCCTAGTCAACCCCTCCAAGGGGGAAATTAAACAATACCTAGTGTTGCCGTCACCTGCCTAGAGACCCTAGGCAAAGTATCCCTAAAGAGTCCCAAGAGTAGAAGAGAACTGCCTTGATGAATTCCAAGGAATGGAGTGGCACCCAGCGGCGTCGCCGTTGAAGGCTCTCGGAGCTTGTTGAGGCTTTCGCACACACATCCCACCTCATCCTGCACAAAAGAGACATCACCCCCACAACAATTGTTTGTCCTATGAGCACTACAGCATGCAACCAATGGCGATGTGTGCGGGCGCTGTAGTCACATCCGCAAGGCCACCAACATCATGAACCCAGATTGTTACCATCCATCACACTTGGGTGGCCTTGGTCGGGCTGGCACTGACAGAGGACTCTTGTCATCGAGGACATCGATGTACGCTCCACCGCTGAGCTCCCTACCGGTGGCCACCCTGGCCCTGGTGTCCACCTCGCCGCCATTGGTCACTGGCTTCCACACCTCATCTGCTTGTCCAACACCGCGTCTCCAGGCTCAGGAAGATGTTCAAGTCCTTCGATGCTGTTAGAGCTGTCCAAACACCAATGGCCTCCGCCATGTTTGACAGTTTCTAGCTGCTTACGCCTCTGCCTTGGTGCTCCTCAACATGGCTAACGCCATCATGGAGCTCTCACGCCTCGACTTCCAACCTGGTTTGACCACTCAGCTCCAGATTTGGCGTTCCCCTGGGTCTCCTGTCTCCATCTCTGGAAACGCCACCCAACCTTTTTTCTTAGTTGTTTCTTTTGGTCGCTGTGTTTTTCGCCTGTGTCCTCTTTCTATTGGTTTGATTCTTCGAGCTTCTCTCGGTGGAGTTGCCGCTGATTTTAAGGTCCTCGCTCTTGGCGATCGTGTGTTTCACTTCTCTGTTTCTTCTAACTTGGTGGGTCACTTCTATAAATGCTGCTCTTTTACCTGTCGTTAGTACAAGTTCTTCATCCACCTCTGGAACAATGGAGGTCCAAATTGGCAGCTAGAATGGGGAAAATTCATCTCTAAAGAAGAAAGTTCCTGGCTCCCTGCTAAGCATTCAGTCAAGATCATGACTGGGGCCAACGCCATCCCTGTTCGAACATCTGTGTTCAAGCGCCTCGATTTTCCTCAGTCCAACGCCATCCCGGTTCGAACATCTGTGTTCAAGTGCCTTGATTTTCCTCAGTCCATTGAGCAGTTGCGGCTTGGTTCTTCTTTCCATGACAATTCAATTATTGGACTGCACCTGGTTGATCGAGTCTCTGCCAAATGGGGTCGCAGCTTGAATTTGAATCTAAATGAAAGGTCAAAGCCCAAGTCAGGAAATCTTACCTCTTTTGCAGACCCCGGGATTTGCTCGCACTGTCTGTCCAATTCGCATGCGAGGAAGGATTGCAGAGCTCCCATTAAATGTCTTGCATGCTTACATTGGGGACATGTCCAGCTTAACTGCCCAGTTAAAGGAGGGCTGTGCAGTAACTTTGGGCAGCTTTTAGATGCAATTAAAGGAAAAGCGCCCCTCGAGCAACCCAACTCATTTGTAGCTCCCTCTGGGCTTGGCCCGAGTGCGCCCCCGGTTTTTACTTCCTTCTCGGATTGGGCCAACAGGCATTTACACCTAGGCTGCGTGACCTTGAAAGAAAAGGTTGTGGAATGGACTCTTCCTCCCAAGTCAATGACAGATGGACCCCAAGCTTGGGTGCCCCACACAAAAGAGAGCGCCGATGTCACTTGAGCTAAATATTGGCCTCAACCCTTCGCCTTCCAGCAGAGCTGAGTTAAATCCGCCATGACCAGCAGTGACCCAAGAAAACCCCAACTCTCTACCACTAGCACAGCAAACTCAGAGCTTACCTGAGCCACCACAAGCCCAAATGGCGTTCTAGAGAGCTGACCTGGCACCCTTCCTTCCACCAAGGATGCACCTGGAACACGTGGAGAATCGGCAGTTCATGATCAGGGCGGTGGCAAGCTCAAGGCCACTCCCACGGCATGAAGACTGGGCGATCGCCACCATCCACCCGCTCTCGGGTAATGTCCTGAACTTCAATGCAGTCAGTGAGGTACTAGATGACTTATTTGCGGATGTGACAAGAGTTCAGACCTGTGCGATTCAGCGTACCCATCTCAGTTAAGCTCTTGTTCGGTTTGAGCGTGTGTATGACATGGACAGTTTGATTGCCAATAGCCCACATCAGTTTGACAATGTCGCCATCTCCTTTGTGCGGCACAATCAAGGCCGCAACTAGAGACGAGTCACCTTCAACAGGGAAGTTTGGTTAATGTTGCTAGGTTTCCCCTTTGATTATGTTGAGGAAGAATATATAGATAATGCTCTGGCTCCTTTCGGTAAGATGATTTCTTAGGACCAAAATCCTGATTTCAAAACAAGGCTAATGGTGAAGGCTAGGGTGGTTGACCTTGAATCAATCCCCCATTTCATTGTCTTCTCAGAAACAGAAGGAATGGATAGTGAATCATGGACTATCCGGTGTGAATTAGTGTAGCAGGAGATGCTTGGTGTGGGGCCACCAGATGAAGAGCAGGTACTAGTTGAAGCCCAGAATTTTGATGAGAAAATTCCTTCATTGTCATTGAAAACTATAAGAATCCTTTCGTTGCCATTCAAAATTACATGTTTCCTTCACTGCCATCAGTTTTAGATTTTCCGTTCCCTCGTTGCCACTGCTGTTACATAGGAGTCACGGCGTGACTTACCCGACGTCCAGACACCATCCGACGGTTCACGGCAGCGCATTCACTTGTCTCCCCGTTTCCCAACCGGCCTCTTACTACAGCAGCGCATTCACTCGCTCCTCCTCCGGCTGTCGTCGTTACCCAAGCAAACCACCTCGGCTCATCTCCGCGCCTCCTCCTCTGTCCAAGGCAGGAGGAAGCTTGGCGGCGGCGGCGTTGGGCAGCGGCGGCTGCTGCAATGGTGGACGTGGACTGACGGATGGCCTGCCTCAGCCTCACCCCGGCGGCGCACGCGGCGGGGCTGCGCCGCCTGTCCACACGCGCCGAGGCGCGTCTTTCCTCCTCGGCGTCGGCTGCCTCCCCGCGTGCTGGCAAGGACCCCTAGCTTGCGGAGCATGCCCGCGTCCTGCGGGCAACGGACCAGGCCCTCCATCCGAGCTACGTGCGCCGTCACGCACGCGCCGTGTTCCCAGTAGAAGTGTTTCTCGAAGGCCAGGAGGTTGTGGAGCACCGCCACGCTGTACTCGTGGACGTGGAAGCACAGGACGCTCATCACGGCCACGGGGCTCGCCGGGTGTTGCCAGAACCACATGTCCAGGTCGTCGCAGCTCGACGATGCCTCGCGGAACCACACCGCTGACCTCCGAAGCTCCATGGAGCAGGGGAACAGCTCGCGATGTCGTCGGCGTGCTGCGCCATGGCCATGTGCAGTATGAAGTAATCCTTGCTGATGGACGCCGCCCGCGTCACGCTGTCGGCGGCGTTGCCTGTGCCGGTCTTGCTGAGCATCAAGCTCACCACCAGGACGAAGCAGCTGTCCAGCAGCAGCATCTCCAACAGCTTCTCCTCGTTCTCCAGAATCTCCACGGCGGCCCCGTCCGAGTCGTCGTCGGCGCCAAACTCATCGCGGATGCGGTCATGCTCCAGGGAGAGCACCGCGACGTACCCATCCACATCGAGGCCGCACTGGTCCTGCAGGTACCGCATGAACGGGAGCTTGGCGTCGTCGGGGAAGGGGAGGCCGCGGTCGGCGCGGTGGAACAGGCCGATGGCCACGGTGCGCACCGCGTGCAGCGCCTCCACGGGCTCGCGCCGGGCGCACGGCCGGAAGATTGTTCCCGTCCTCTCGCCGAGGTACCACAGCATGGGCGTCCGCGAGATGAGGTCTCGGAGCACCGCGCGCTCCGCCATCCGACGCGCGCCGCTGCTCGTGCCGCTCTTCGACCACTGCTTCCTGCCCTGCCGCCCCTGCCTCGCGGGCAACCCGGTGTTCTTCGTCACCGACGACCGCGTCCTCTGCGTCGGCCTCGACATCCTCCACTTCTTCACCCTCGATGCCTGCTTCCAGCCGCTGGACCCGCGGGCGGTGCCGCCACCAGTGGCGCCGCAGCAGCAGCACGCCGGCGAGGCCGCCGCGACAACGCCGTGCACGCACCGCAGCCTCGACGCGGCGTGCGGCGGCAAGGCGCCGCGCTGGGTGGACAGCTACCTTGACCGGCTGGGCCACGTGTTGAGGCAGGGTGGGTGGAGGGACATGGAGGTGACGGAGATGGTCGAGGTGGCGGCCTCCGAGGGTGTGTTCGACGGCGAGGAGGCTGCCCCCACCGCGTGCTCGACGCGCTCCTGCTCAAGGCCGACCGGTGCTCCGACTCGCTCCGGCGGGCCGGGTGGAGCTCTGAGGACGTGTCGGACGCGCTGGGGCTGGACCTCCACCATTGCAAGGAGCGGCCGCGCCCCGCCGTGCGGGTGCCGCCGGAGATCGCCGTCAAGGTCGAGCGGCTCGCGCAGTCGGTGGGGGCGTGCCCCTGACTGACTGACGGACTGACCTACCTCCCGCCGCCGTCACCACAGCCGTGGCAGCATGGTGACATCAGCCCAGCCGCCGCTGGGAGGCACTTTTTGAACCGTCGGATGGTGTCTGGACGTCGGGAATGGGAGCAAGTCACGCCGTGACTTCTCTGTAACAGCAGTGGCAACGAGGGAATAGAAAATCTAAAACTGATGGCAATGAAGGGAACATGTAATTTTGAATGGCAACGAAGGAATTGTTATAGTTTTCAATGGCAATGAAGGAATTTTCTCAATTTTGATCATGTGCCTTTTGCTTTTTTGGCCTTGGGCAATAGGGACTGGGTCTAGTAATCCAGCAGCAGAATCAGAACCCCCTAGGACAGTAGAATGCACCTGGTCAGCAATTGAATGATCAGGCAGTTAACTGCGACTTTTGGCCAGAGGAACTCCCAGCAATGGGTCAGCAAGGTGTGCAAGTTCAGGTGTTGGATCAGGAAGTCTCTCTCAATCAGTAGGCTGTGCCTCTCCTACAAGACCTCAATGAAGAGCCTTTTCTTGAGGACCCCATGAGGTTTTGATCCACCCACCACCAGCTCTGTTTCAAGGACAGCATGATCTTGACTTGGAACATATGAATGAAGAGGTTGAAATGGAGATAGCTCAGCCTGAGCCACCTGCCAGCCCATCTTGGATGTCAATGAGCAGCAACCAGCCCCTGCTCCTCCTGCTCCAATTCAGCAGAACCTTAATTTCTTACATAATGAAATTCCTGAGGATATGCTAATAAATGATGCTGAATTAGCAAATCAGGACATGTTGGAGCAGCAAGAAGAAAACCAGATTGAGCCCATGGAAAACAACTTGCCGGTGGGACTTATAATAATCCTGGATGGGCCTCCACCATCCATTTCTCCCAAGAATTTTAATTAGTAGCAGGCCCATTCTGTTCCCCCTAGGAGAAAAACATCCCCAAGAGGCAAGGCTCCCTCACTGTGGACATCCCCATGGATTGGGCTACTTTTTTTGTTTCCCTACTGCAAAGCCGAACTCATTTTTCCTAAGCCAAAGAATTTTTCATGGCAAGGGTCCCAGCATTCCTAACCAATTCAGGGCAGTCCACTACTGTTTTAGTGCCAAAAATGGTCCCTCACTCACAGGAAAAGGCTGCTCAAAACTGGTAGAATGGTACCCTCCGACTGTTAGTCCCTCGGCTACCTAGCACCAGTAAACGGCTAGCTTACCGATCGGCACACTTTACTCACTATGGCTACAGGTAGAAGAAGATAGATGAGGACAATGCACACACACACTCTGCACAAGCACCAGCGTTGTAGCTCTGAACCAGAGCTGCTCTGAACCAGAGCTATGTAGTCTGAGTGTGGCAACTGAACTTAGTATTCCATTGTTCTTTGGATGGAATATATACAACTCTAGCCGTACCTCTACCAGGTACATAGTTGTTGGCCAACTACCTACTCCTGAGTACAAGAGTACACCAGCTACCTACTCCTAAGGTACAGGGTACACCAACTACCTACTCCTAAGGTATACAGTACACCAACTACTCCTAGCAATACAAAGCTTACCTTAGCCCACTACCAAGACATGGCTGATGTAATAGCTACCAACTATAGGAACTGGTCGGCAGAGCCGATCAATCCCCAACTCCCAACAGGGAGTGGTCGGTCGAGCCGACCAGTCTCCAACCAGGGAGAAATAGGGAGCAGCAGATTATGTCTAACAATTCTTCCCCCAATCCTGCTGCTAGCCCGATGCCTTGACCTCATCCATGCCAATCATCTTCCTCAGCTCCATGAATCGTAGGCGTCCGAGTGACTTGGTGAGGATGTCAGCGAGCTGTTCGCCGGTCTCGACAAACTCGATGATGATCTGCCCTCCATCGTTGCAGTCCTGGAGGAAGTGGAACTTGATGTCGATGTGCTTGCTCCGGTCATGGAGGACAGGGTTCTTGGCGAGGGCGCTGGCAGGCTGCTTGTCCACCATCAGAGCTGGTGGGTGAGCTTCCTCGCCAGTAAGCTTGCCCAGCAGCCTGGCACGTCGCCATGGCCGCTGCGACGTACTCCGCCTCACACGTCGACATCGCCACTATCTTCTGCTTTAGCGACTGCCAAGCAATGGGGGTCGCTCCAAGGAAGACGAGCACGCCAAAGGTGCTCCATCGCCCATCAATGTCGCCCGCCATGTCTGCATCGCTGAAGACAGTGAGCTCCGGCTCACCTTCCTTTTCCTTGGGGGGTGCCTCACTGAACACCGTGAGCCGCAACCCTCCCTTGCCGCCACTCTTGGGGAAGATGATCGCTTGATCGAGCGTCCCCTTGACATAGCGTAGCAGTCTCTTGACCGTCGACCAGTGATCCTCACGCGGGTCCTCCATGAACCGACTGACGTACCGGACCGCGAACGTGATGTCTGGCCGAGTATGCATGAGGTAGCACAGCCCAACGACGATGCTCCGGTAGCGCATCGTGTCTACCTTCGTCGTCGTGCTGTGCTTGGACAGCTTCAGCCGCTCTTCCATCGGAGTTGCGCACGGCTTGCACTCCGCCATGCTGCTCCGCTCCAGCAGCTTCTCCGCATAGGCGCGCTAGCCTAGGGAGATGTGCTCCTTCCCCTACCTCACCTCAATGCTGAGGTAGTAGGAGAGCGCGCCGAGATTGCTCATTTTGAATCGAGCAGCCATCTCGTGCTTGAAGCCGTCGATGTCCTCTGCTCGTGCTCCGGTGACGATTAAGTCGTCCATGTACACGCCAACGACGAGCTCCTCCTTCCTCCGTCGCCGCGTGTAGAGCGCATGCTCTGTAGCGCAGCGAGTGAACCCAAGCTCGCCCAAGGTGGCGTCGAGCTTGGCGTTCCATGCCAGAGGGGCCTGCCATAGCCCGTAGAGCGCCTTGCGTAGCTTGAGCACCTTGTGCTCAGCGCCCTTGATGGCAAAGCCCGGAGCTTGCTTGACAAAGACCGTCTCCGCGAGCTCGCCGTTGAGGAACGCAGACTTGACGTCGAGGTGGTGGACGCGCCAATCCTTCGCTGCTGCCATGGCCAACAGTAAGCGAACGGACTCCATTCGCGCCACCGGAGCAAAGATTTTCTCGAAGTTGATGCTCTCACGCTGCACGAAGCCACGGGCGATGAGCCGAGCCTTGTACTTGACAATGGCGCCGTGCTCATCTCGCTGCACCTTGTAGACCCACTTCAAGCCGATTGGCCTGCAGCCCACCGGTGGATCTACCAGCTCCCATGTGCCATTGTCCACGATGGCCTTCATCTCTTCCAATATCGCCGTCACCAATTGGCGTCCCGTTCAGCCACTGCAAACGTCGGTGGCTCCTCGGCACTAACAAGGAGCAGCTCTGGATCGTCGAGCAGCCGACTCGCCAGGCCTGTGGCCCCTGCATTGCCAATGATGTTGTCCAGTCTATGGAACCAGACCTCCTTGCCGTCGTGGAAGGCATCCACGAACTCGCTGATGTCGCTTGGAGGGGAGGTGAACTCGATCGGTGGTCCCTGGCCTCCCTGTTCTACCAGAGTGGTCGGCATCACGGCTGGACCGCTCGGCACCACTACCGGAGTGGTCGGATCCACTGCTGGAGTGGTCGGCACCAGTCCTGGAGTGGTCGACTCCACTGCTGGAGGGCTCGGCACTGCTGCTGAAGTGCTCGGCACCCCTCCCGGAGTGTTCGGCACCGCCCTAGGAGTGCTCGGCTCTGTTGCTGGAGTGGTCGGCACCTCCTCTCCAGAGTCTCTACCACCGTGGATGACCATGCGCTCGACGATGAAGGTGCTGGTGAAGCCGCCAGCTTCTCCTGTGCTCGGACTATCCTAGTCCTAGGCCACCATCTCATCGAACACCACATCCCTAGAGATCACCACCTTGCCTCTCTTGGGATCATAAAGCCGATAGGCCTTGCTACCCTCCTCGTAGCCCAGGAGCACCATGGGCGTGCTCCTGTCTTCCAGCTTGCCGAGGTGAGGCTTGGTGTTCTTCACATGGCCGATGTAGCCAAATGTACTAAGGAAGGACACATTCGGCTTGCATCCATGCCAAGACTCGAATGGCGTCTTGCCCTTCAGGGCCTTGGTGGGCGCACGGTTGAGGATAAACACCGCCGTGGTCACCGCCTCTTCCCAGAACTCCGCCGGCATCTTCCTAGCCTTCATCATGGATCAAGCCTTGCCGACCACCGTCTGGTTCCGCCGCTCGACCACGCTATTCCTCTATGGCGAGTATGGCGCGGTGTGGTGTCGCACCATGCCCTGATCCGTGCAGTACGCAGCGAATTCCACCGAAGTGAATTCACCGCCGCGATCAGTCCGCAGCACGTGTAGCTTCTTGCCGCTCTCTGCCTCCGAGCGTGCCTTGAACTTCTTGACCGCTTCCACCGCCTCAGTCTTGCTAGTCAGAAGCTGCAGCCACATGTACCGGCTGCAGTCATCCACCAGCAAGATGAAGTACTTGCGCCCACCGGACGTCGCCGGCGTGATCGGCCCGCAGAGGTCACCATGGACCAGCTCGAGGGCCTCTGTCGTGCGGTACTTCGTCGTCTTCGGGAACGACAGCCTTCTTTGCTTCCCGGCCAGGCAGCTGTCACACAGCTTGCCTACATGCTTGATGTGAGGCAGCCCAGTAACCATCTTCTCTAGCCGACCAAGAGCGTCGAAGCTAAGATGTCCATACCGGGCATGCCACTGCCACGGCTTCTCCATGCGCCGTGCAGCCAAGTAGATGGGCTGCTCCACCTTCAGGTCAAGCAGGTACAGCTGGTTCTGGGACCTCTTCACCTTGGCAAGAAGCCGCTGCTCCCGGTCCCTGATCCTAAGGATGCCGTCCTTGATCAGTACCTCGCTGCCGCGCTCATCCAGCTAGCCAATGCTGATGATGCTTAAACGCAGCTGCGGGATGTAATATACATCCGTTAGCATGCGGTGCTCGCCGTTCTGGCACCTAAAGATGATGGTGTCGCGCCCTCGGATTGCCACCATTGAGCCGTCATCGAACTTCCCCATGCCGGCCACGTCATCGCCGAGCTCGGAGAAGGCTGCCTTGGAGCCCATCATGTGGTTGCTGGCTCCAAAGTCTAGGTACCACCGCTGCTCCTGCTCACCGCCCACACGTCTGAGGTAGACTTGGGCACGCGGTTCGTCGAGGTTGACAGCCTTCAGAGCCTTCCGAGGCCCTTCCACCGCCATCACCTCTCCCTTCTCCTCAGCCTCAATGTCGTGCAGTGCACAGAATGTCGCCATCAGGAGAGTGGCCTTATCATCATCATCAGCCTACGCTAAATGAGCCTTAGCCCACTCCTCCTCTGTTAGCAGCAGCTTGTCGTTGTCCGTCGTTGCTGTCGCCTGCTCTAGGCGCTCGTCCACCGGCCGCAACCGACCAGTCACGTCCTCAATGGTGAGGGTGGACAGGTCTAGCATCGTCTCTATGGAGAGAGCGATCTGGATGTACTTCACCGGCACGGAGTGGAGGTACTTAGAGACCACCTCTTCTTCGTCGATGGTGATGCCGTGGCTCCTCAGCTTGCTGATGAGCGTCTACAGGCGAAGGGAGAAGTCCTAAACCGATTCACCATCCTTGAACTTGAGGTTGGCGTACTCCTGCTTCAGTAGCTGGGCCGTCACCTTTTTTGCGCGGTCGGAGCCGACGCGCATTGCCGCAATGGCCTTCCACACCTCCTTAGCAGAGCTCTTCGCCCCTAAAGGCTCCCTGTACTCCACTGGCACAGCAGCGAGGATAGCCTCCAACGCTGACATGTCATCTTCTTCATTGTCGGTGCCCTTGTCAACAGCATTCTAGAGCCGTCGGGCTCTAAGCTTAACCTTCATGGTCATCGCCCACTCGCCATAGTTGGTGCGAGTCATCGTTGGCCAACTAGTGCCGCTGACCTCCCGCACCATGCGCACAATGACCTCTTGTCGTGACTGGGCCGCCACAGCAGCACCGCTACTGTTGCCCATCTCCAAACCATCCATCATCGCCAACGGTTAGTCCGGTGACGGCGCTTGTACGGCTCTGATACCACTTGTTAGTCCCTCGGCTGCCCAGCACTGGTAAATAGCTAGCTTACCGACCGGCACACTTCACTCACTATGGCTAGAGGTAGAAGAAGATAGATGAGGACAACACACACACACACTCTGCACAAAGCACCGGCATTGGCCAGAGCTTTCCGCTGTAGCGCTGAACCAGAGCTGCTCTGAACCAGAGCTCTATAGCTGAGTGTGGCAACTGAACTGAGTATTCCATTGCCCTTTGGATGGAATATATACAACTCTAGCTGTACCTCTACCAGGTACATAGTTGTTGGCCAACTACCTACTCCTGAGTACAAGAGTACACCAACTACCAACTCCTAAGGTACATGGTACACCAACTACCTACTCCTAGGGTATAGAGTATACCAACTACTCCTAGTAGTACAAAGCTTACCTCAGCCCACTACCAAGATATGGCTGATGTAATAGCTACCAACTATAGGAACTGGTCGACAGAGTCGATCAGTCCCCAACTCCCAACAGGGAGTGGTCGGCCGAGCCGACCAGTCTCCAACCAGGGAGAAATGGGGAGCAGCAGATTATGTCTAACACCGACAACTGAAGAAGAGGAGGACATTGAAGATGAAAATGAGGAAGACATGGAAGAGCATCCTGACCTGGCTGAAATTTCCCCAAACAAGAAAACTGTCGAGCCTGCTAAAATGATCCCTAAACAGAATGTTAGTTCCAAGAATGCAAAGGTTTGTCTGGTTGAGATTGAAGTCAGGAGGAGCAACATGTTGAAGGTCGGGAATCAAGGCTGCAAGACCAGCAGCTATAGCAAGGTTAACTATCTTGGCTGCTCCAACAAGCCTCCACCAATCATCCCTGCCTCAGTCATCAGAATCTTGGGTGCAGAGCTTTGCTAGATTGATCCCAAGCTACTGACAGATGAGAACTTGTCTAAGAAAAGAGCTGTTGGGCCTATTGGTTCTAAGAAGAAAAAAACCAAAGAAAAAGGAAATAAGAAGAAGAATGAAGATAGGAAGAAGTAATCTGTCGATGGAGGCCCTAGAAGTTTGGCTAGAAGCTTGGCATCTTGCTCTTGAAGCTTCTATGTTTTCTTCTAGTTTTATTTCTTTTTTCCCCTTCTGGGATTTGTTTTACTTTTGCTTCTAGTTGTATGAAACTTTGTTGGCACCTTTTGCTTCCCTAGGATGTGTTAATTAAGTTTATTTACCTTTCATGCTCCTCTTTGGCTTCTGTGTTTTCTCTGAGTGAGGCTAGTACCCTCACTATCTTTCTTCTGTTATTCCTATTGTGTCCCAATGAATTGTAATAGATCATGGAAAATTTTATGTTGGAATGTTAGAGGAATCAACTCTGATAAGAAATAGAATTCCATTAGAGATAAAGTTTTGGAAAGTAGATGTAATATCCTCTGCCTGCAAGAGACCAAAAGACAGGACTTCAGCTAAGCTTACCTCAAAATTTTTTGCAATACAAGCTTTGATGAATTTCACTACCTCCCTTCAACTGGCACCTCAGGGGGAATTCTAGTTGCTTAGCAGGGTGCTATCTTTAATGGAGAGGTGATATTTCAAAATGAATATGCTATATCCATCAGTCTCTCATCTCAACTGAATGAAGATACTTGGATCTTAACTACAGTTTATGCACCATGTACCTATGAAGGCAAGAGACAATTTTTAAACTGGTTTCAAGCAATTCAAATACCAGAGGAAGTAAGTTGGCTATAGTGAGTGATTTTAATCTCATTAGAAGACCAGAGGACAGAAACAGGGAAGGTGGTGATGTCCAAGAAATGCTCTTATTCAATGAAGACATCAGTAGTTTGGGCCTAGTGAAAATTCCACTACATGGGAGAAAGTACACATGGACCAACAAACAATCAGAACCCCTGCTCGAAAGATTAGATTGGTTCTTTTCTTCACCTAGTTAGACCTTGAGATACCCAAACACAATAGCAAAATCTCTTATCATGGAAACTTCATACCACTGGCCTTGTGTCATTGAAGTCAGCACTCTCATTCCAAGTGCTAGAACTTTCAGATTTGAAAATTGTTGGCTGCACCATGATGATTTCCTTCCATTGGTATAGCAAGCCTGGTCAGCTCCCTCCATCTTCATAGACCCAGCAAAAAAGCTAATAGCAAAGTACAAAAATCTAAGAAGGATCTTAAGAACCTGGAAGACAAGCATTTCATCTCGTAATTTACTCATCCAAAGGGTGAAATCTCTAGTGTACCTCTTGGAAAATATAGAGCTCCTCAGAGACCTAAGTATCTAGGACTAGAACTTTAGGAATATCTTGTGTGACAAGCTAGTGTCCTTTCTCAGAATGCAAAAAGCATATTGGAAACAAAGAGGGAAGATAAAGTGGGTAAAAGAAAATGATGCAAGCACAAAATTCTTCCATGCTCATGCTACAGTAAGACATAGAAGAAACTCAATCCCCTCTCTTATAAATGATCAAGGTTCAGTAGTTTTCGATCATAACCAAAAGGGAGATTTAATCTGGGATTCTTTCAAACAGAGGATTCGAATCACTGAATTTGAAGGAATGTTGTTTAACTTATCTGAGCTTATAGTTGCCAACACTGATCTATCTAGTATAGAGGCAGACTTCACAAAAGATGAGATCGATGCATTGATTTCCCAACTTCCCAGAGACAAATCCCCTAGTCCAGATGGATTTAACGAGTTTATCAAAAGTTGTTGGTCAATTATTGCCAGTGACTTCTATGATCTTATTAGAAATTTGCAACAAGAAAGGCTATGCATAAGAAGTATCAATGCCTCAAACATCACCCTGATCCCTAAGTCTGAAGGAGCCAACAAAGTGAATGACTTTAGGCCAATATCCCTCCTCAACACTTCCATGAAGGTTATCACCAAACTCTTAGAACATAGGCTATAGGGGATTATTCCTAAGCTCATACACAAAAATCAATATGGTTTTATTAAGAAAAGAACCATTCAAGATTGCCTGAGATGGGCCTTAGAATACTTACATATCTGCCATAAGTCCAAAAAGGAATTGATCATCCTTAAACTAGACTTTGAGAAAATATTTGATAAGATAGAGCATGAAGCACTTTTACCAATCATGTCAAGGTAAGGATTTGGAAATAAATAGATGGAATGGGTCAAATCTGTTTTGAACTCTGGAAACTCTTCAGTCCTTCTTAATGGAGTGCCAGGAAAAATAGTCCACTACAGAAGGGGAGTTAGACAAGGGGTCCCCCTCTCTCCCCTTCTCTTTGTTCTAGCTGCTGATATGCTCCAGTCTATTCTCAACCAGGCTAGAGACAGAGGAATTATCAACCTACCAATTGAGTTCAACCACACCTCTGACTTCCCAATAGTCTAGTATGCAGATGACACCTTGATCATCATGTAAGCATCTGCCTTCCAACTCCTTGCACTCAAAGGTATTCTTCAAGTATTTGGGACATCAACTGGGTTGAAGGTGAATTATAATAAACCAATGATGATCCCCATCAATATCTCTGAGGAAAATCTAGAGCATCTAGCTAGAACTTTCAACTGTCAGAAAGGAAGTCTCCCCTTCACTTATTTGGGACTACCCCTGGGATTGCATAAGCCAAAAGTGGTAGACTTCTCTCCACTAGTTAGTAAATATGAAAGAAGATTGGTCATGGCTTCCTCATTCTTAAATCAAGCTGGCAGGCTTCAACTGACCAACTCTGTGTTATCTGCTCTTCCAACATTCACCCTCTACACATCCAAGCTTCAAGATATAGTAATTGAGCAAATTGATAAATACAGAAGACACTGTCTATGGAGAGGCTCTGATCTTCAATCCAAAAAGCCAGCAAGTGCTGCTTGGCCCATGGTTTGTACCTCTAAGACAGAGGGAGGACTAGGAGTTATCAACCTAAAAACCCATAATGAGGCCCTACTCATGAAACACTTGCACAAGTTCTTCAATAGGAAAGACATCCCATGGGTTGGCCTTGTATGGGAATCCTACTATGAAAATGGAAGATTACCAGGAGGTACTAATAGGGGATCATTTTGGTGGAGGGATATTACTAAGCTCATTAATAAATTCAAAGGCTTAGCAAAGGTCAACCAGCAGGATGGAAGGACCTGTCTCTTGTGGTCTGATATTTAGCTTGACACAATTCCTGAGCTCAATTTTTCAGAGCTTTGCTCCTATGCTAAGGACAAAAAAATCACAACCATGGCAGCCAAGAACCTAGACAGTCTACAGAACCATTTTCATCTGCCCCTATCTGAAGAAGCCTATGCTCAAATTCTTCAACTACAGAACATGTTGGGCAACCTTCAAATCTCATATTCCAAAGATACTTGAACATTCATATGGGGATCAGATCTCTTCTCCTTATCTAGAATCTATAAGCAGCTCAGTGGTCACAGTAATGCTAATGCAGCATACCTTTGGCTTTGGAGGAGCTCCTGCCAAAACAAGCATGGTGTATTCTTCTGGCTGATTCTCAAAAATAGGCTCAACACTAGAGGTGTCTTAGAAGAAGAAATATGAATCTGGAGTGTTATGATTGTGTCCTCTGTAATCAACACACTAAAGAATCAATTGAGCATCTCTTCATCAACTGTCCATTTGCAGTGGAAGCATGGCATTCCATCAACCTAGATGTCAATACTGAGCTACATCCCTTACAGAACTTAGAGCTGCTTATAAATCAAATCAATCAGAGTTTTTTTATGGAGATTATTATACTTTTCAGCTGGGCAATCTGGATGAGCAGAAACAACTTCATCTTCAGACAAACGCCACCCTCAACCTAGAATTGCAAACTCATCTTTAGAACAGAATTCCATTGGCTACTATGCAGAGCAAGAAAGAAGTATTTCCCCAAGATTCGAGAATGGATAGACAACCTAAATTAACTTGGCGACCCTTAGTTTGGGAACTGCTCCTATTCAATTTTTCCTAGTTCCCTAGCTCTAGTTTTTCTTTGGCCCTAGATTATAGCCAGCACTTTAGTTTTCTTTGTTCTTGTTTTTGTACTTGACTGTCCTTTTATTTAATTTATCCAGTAGGGGCTCCTTGCCCCTCCTTTTTCATAAAAAAACCATGTGAGACAAGGTTTGAGGTAACAACAAGAGGACCTGGACTACCACCACTCTACCAAACCCATTGGCCATGTGCGGCACCCAAGCTATTGTAGTCGCCACCACTGTCATGTTCCTACGTCGCTCGCCATGCTACGTCTGTGCCCAAGCTGTCATGCAATCTAGCCATCGACACCAATAGGGTCACCATGCCACATAGCATATTGCGATTAAGGAGGACCTTGCCTACCAATCCGCTCCAAAGAAGCATGATCCATGCCCCAAGCTGCTAGATCAGCAAGGGTGAGGAGCTAGATTTGTTGCCACTAGCTATCAACATAGAAGAGAGCAAAGGGATGAATAAGGAGCTAGAGTAGCCAAAGGGGCTTATCGCCACCATCACCGTGGTCGCTTGGGCATCTGTACAACGCACTCTAGCGGTGGCAAGGAAGCTGATTGGACAAGATAGTGATGACATGGTGATTTTAGTCCACCCATGCCACCCAGTCGGGCGACAATGGGCATGAGACTCAGAATTTGGGGGTCAAAATTAGACTACATGCATGTGAAATACAAAACCATGCCATTCTTTTTCAATCTTTATGGTATCATCATGTCATGCATAACATGAAACATGCATATCAATGGTCTCAAGTGTGAAAAGCATGTCTATATGATAGTGGGCCAATCAAATGTTGTTGATCATCAAATATGAAAGTTACATGATCAAGAAAGTGTGCATCTTTGGAGATCAATTCAAGAGAAGGATATTTGGCAAAATCTATTGATTCAAAGATGGCATTCAAATTGACCATCGACGAGCATGAATATTAAAGAGTAAAAGAGACATGGGTAATTGCACTTTAGTTGTCTCACATGAAGAACCTTGTCAACATACAAATAATAAATATTGATAAGAGTATTTAGTTTGATCAAGTGAAGAAATGGATCTCAAATGTATGATTATTGTTGATAGAAGGCAAAGCTTAACTTGAGGATGACAAGATTGAATGAAGATTTAAGCAAGGAAATGGTTACAGGGTACTAAGTGAAGGTGAAGGGCAAGCAACGGCTTAGGGATAGTGAAACCAAGGCAAAGGTGAAGGGGCAAGTACTTGTGTTGACACCGAAGGACTAATAAAGCCCTGAGTTATGAATGCCAAAATATCAAATTATTCTTGGATTAGAAATTGAAGTGATTTAAAGATATGAAATCATATGCTCGAGGGTATGTTTGATATCTAAAGTGATGATAGCCCTCAAGGTTTGAATGAACAAGTAATGGTAAGACTTTGATAATACAAGGCTCAAGATGAAGAAAAAATTTGTTATAATTTATTATTGAGTTTAGGTATGCAATACCATCAGGAGAGATGCATCATTGGATGAGCAAGTTAAAGTGCTCAAGTAAACGCATGTGAGAAACTATGTGTGAGAAACCATAGACTAACAAGTTTGGACCGTGGCTGTCCTCCGGAGGGGTGCTCCAAGCAAGGGTTCTCTGTCTCTTTGTTTCATAATTGCAAAAGATGTTTTGGATGTCTGAATAGTGTTTGTTATTGGTCTAAGAGCTAGAGCTTAGCCAATTTTTATTGAGTTGGCCTCAAATGGCTAGTTTTTGTTGGAGAGTTATACATAACCTTCTCTCATCCCTTTTGGCCGGTGGCTAGTGCTAGTCAACTTCCATACACATCCAAAGGTCTTTAGAGCTCCCCCCAACCTCCATTTGTGGGACTTGAGTGTTCTGAGTTAAATTCTTTGAGTCTAGTTGAGAAATTTGAATTGAAAGCCTTGGTGAGCTTGTGTGAGCAGTCCATAGCCTTGAGTGTGCTTGACAAAGTCAAAGATTTTGGTTGTGCATTTGTTAGTCTTGGAGATAGTCTCCTAGATGGTTAGGCGTTGCTCGGTGAGCTCCCGGGCTAGTGGTGAAGCTCTAGGTCATTTTACACCAAGGAAAAAGATCAACTAGTGTAATTAAGGAAAATGGTTGAAAGAGACCGACCTAGAGGTTGACCTTCATCAGTCACTCATGGACTCCTTAACAAAGACATAGGATTCAAGTGGTGAACCTCAACTTCAGGAAACAAATCTTTGTGTGTCTTCATTTTAGTTTGCCTCACTTTTACATTTCTATCTCATACTTGTGTTTTCGCTTCGATCTACTTTAGTGTGCTTGTTTGTGGGTGCGGGTACTGCATCAATAAGTTGTTGGGCACCCTAAGAACACAACAACAAAGTTTAGTTTAAGATATAACTCATTAGGGTTTAGTTTCAAATAGAACTCATTAGGGGCAGTGTGCATTTTGAATTGATTTTGTTCTGGCAAAACTATAGAACCCGGCTTAGCCGGATTTGCTGTGACAAGCATGCAAAAATTGTTTTAACTTGTAGGTTTTTCCTATTCACCTCCTCTATGCGACATCAAGATCCTTTAAAAATGCAAACATTATGGGAAGTGGGTGTTGGTAAACAAGAAACTACTACCTTTTGCTAGTACAATGGCACCAAGGTCGGCATCATGGGCATCTTTTTTTTTGTGAAGGAAATGGGGGACTTATATTAAATCTTGGCACAGTACATCCTGGGCATCGATGATGGGAGGTCTAGCTGGTAGAGGAGGAATCGGTTTTTTTTTTCCAAGAGGTTTTTCAGGGATGCATCCTTGGATTGGAGGACCTTGAGGACATATCACAAACTTCAATGGAGCACAAGGAGAGCCCTGATATGTAGAGGACGGGAACCGGTTTTTGTGGTACTAAAATTTATTGATAGTGCATGGTTCATTATTCAACATATCAATATGGGATGGGATCTGAATCCAAAGTTAAAACGTCTGGGGCTCTATAAAACCAAATTCATCCATGGTAGTCTTACCATGTAATCTATTGGTTCGCAAAAAAAAAAAAAAGAGTAAATAAAAGATGTCCTAATCCTCGAACGAGGAATTAATGACCATACCTGTTCTGTCTGGGACCATGATGAGGAATCATCTCCCGTAGTCTCTACCTCATTCAGTTTACAAATAATCTCCTTCATCGTAGGTCTTTGGTATCGATCCGTCTCCATGCAGACTACCGAGATATCAATACAAGTCTGCACCTGTTTGCAATTTGCCTCAAGTGATGCATCACTCGATATTTCCCGCAACCTTTTCTTCCAGGAGTCCTGTACCTGAAAAATCGAAGACAGTACAAGCGTGTTGTGTACATAGTCAAAAAGTGTTCAGTTTTCTAGATGTTTACGTTAAAAAAGAAATTGCATTGCGACTGGTGCCTAGCCAGATTGCTTAGGTGACTCTAATAGCACTTCTTAGGTCCGAGTTTGACTCTCCATGGGCACGAGTAAACATTAGGATGTGGTTAAAAAAATCCTTTCGTCTGCCTCACGCAAGCATAGGCCAAGAGCCTTGACCACGTGAGAAGGTCTCCTTTCTACCTTAAGCACAACGTTCGAGGGCTGTCTTCCCCGCGGGTTGAGCTAAAAAGAAATTGCATTCAAAAAAATTTGCTAGACGTGGGTCGTACACTTCAAACATCGTTTTCCAGGAACCACATGAGGATTAATTCCTTATAATATGATTATTTTCAGCTGTAAACAAAATAGAGATAATGAAACATGTATGTCAATATATTTTTTTTGTATATTACAGTTCAAAAGCATGTATTTAGGACAACGCTATTTTGAAAAATAACGTACTCACACCCCTCACGTCAGGCAAGGAGCCCACACAGGGGTTCGTCAAAGCGCCCAACCTGCAAACGCGCTCACAGTGCGATGTTAGCTTCTCTCGGCGTGGAGGACACATGCCCGAGTTCAATTACCAGTCCAGGATTCAACCGGGGGTTGCACCAGGGATTTTCCTCCCGAGGGGACTGAGCGGGCGTGAGTAGTGTGTGTGCTCGGTAGACACGTTATAACATTTCTCGGGCAGCCTAGATTAATTAATCAATGCCTAGCAGGAGAACTTAAGAGTTTCCACCAATTAAAGATCCAGATCACAAAATTTCATAAAATAGGTATATTTTGTTTTTACTCACGCGAGCCTATATCCTTTCTTTTTTACCAATTGCTAATAATCAAGGCCTAGCAGAAGAACTTAAGAAGTTTCCAACAGTTAAAGTTCTAAATCACGAAATTTCATAAAATAGATATCTTTTGTTTTCTATACACGGGCAAGCCCATATCCTTTCTTTTTTACCAATTGCTAATTCCGACCTTCCTTCCTAATTTGGTATATATTATAGTCCTAGTGTATATAGAAATCCCCTTGTGGTCTAATTTTGAGCTGTCCTAAATACTAGGACTTAGCAATATTTGATTGCTCCCAGTTTAGTATATTTCATTTATTACATGGTTCTTAAGAAATTCATTATAGGAATTACTTATGCACCTGTCTCCCTCTATTTCTTTGCCTCTTTCTTTCTCTCTCTCTCTCTCTCTCTCTCTCTCTCTCTCTCTCTCTCCTTTTAAAGGGGTTATAAGGTATTGACACGCAAGGATGGGCAGAACTCTTAGCGGCAAGGGCGGCCTCACCTACACACTAGGCAGCCCACGTCCGTTCGTACACCCACCCAAAGGAGATGGCACGACCAACCTTCTACCATTACAAGTTGCAAGGTCGTAGAATGACCTAACTTTCCTGATATCTAAGTCGTGTTCTCAAGAGATGCAAGCCTCTCCCCCAGGGAGAAATTTGCTACAAGTTGAATACGTATGTTAACACAAGGATTTGCTATAACAAGTTGAATAATACTCTAATTTTAGAACAGAATACATCATACTTTTAATAACAACAAATTTGAGAAAAACTGGAATAGCAACAATGTCAAGGAAGGCGTTTGAGTTGCTTCTATCTCTCTCTTTTTGGTGTGGGAGGAGGGGGGTTATATATATATATTTATTGATGACGCAGCAATAGTTTCCTTCAACATATAATTGGTCCTTTAGTACGGTAACATATATACTACTCAACAGGAGAGAAAAAAATCTAGCGAATCTTCATTGGAAACTAGGACCGAAATTGATACGCATCTATTTAGGAAAAAGTCTACTCCACCCCCTCAACTATGGAAGGTGGTCTACATAACCCCCTCAACTATGAAACCGTCTGTTTTACCCCCTGAACTTTCCAAAACCGTCTAATTTACCCCCTGGGCGGTTTTTAGGGCGGTTTGCTACAGTAACAACGGGTTTGCTACAGTGACAGCGGGTTTGCTACAGTACCGGTGTTTTGAATTTTCTTTTTTCGTTGAATTTTTGAAAAAATCATAGTAAATCATAGAAAAATCGTAAAATGAAAAATCTAATTTTATTGGACTCCACATGAGTAGATCTACACAGTGAATATATAATACGGTATGTTTTAGTACAAATTTTTTTTGTAGCTTTAGATTAATTGGAAAATCTAATTTTGTCTGTAATTAATGGGAATAATTCATAGCTGCAGCTTCTATGGTCCAATTATGGTGAAATTTTTATGGTACGCTAATTATTGTATGCTTGAACTATAGTAAAAATTTTGTACTCATTGGACTATGTATAACTTAGTTATAGATAAATTCTAATTAATTACAGACAAAATTGGATTTTCCAATTAATCTAAAGCTACAAAAAAAAATTTGTACTAAAACATACCGTATTATATATTCACTGTGTAGATCTACTCATGTGGAGTCCAATAAAATTAGATTTTTCATTTTACGATTTTTCTATGATTTACTATGATTTTTCAAAAATTCAACGAAAAAAAAGAAAATTCAAAACATCGGTACTGTAGCAAACCCGCTCTCACTGTAGCCAACCCGCTGTTACTGTAGCAAACCGCCCTGAAAAACCGCCCAGGGGGTAAATTAGACGGTTTTGGAAAGTTCAGGGGGTAAAACAGACGGTTTCATAGTTGAGGGGGTTATGTAGACCACCTTCCATAGTTGAGGGGGTGGAGTAGACTTTTTCCCATCTATTTATGTTTTATCCTTTCTATCTATATATTTTTAAAGTTATAGTTTATTTTATGATGACTATGACATCCATAATATAAAGTAATATCAGCAATGATACGACAATGTCCTATTAAGCCTATGTCTAATTTGAAATAAATTCTTGATATATTTTTCACCCACCACAAAACACAGAAATATTTACATATAAATAAATTATAACTTTAATTGCATACTATCCATGTGTTGGTATAGTTAAATATCGAGTTTTATGAGTTCCTTTGACCTATAAAAATATGTAATTCTAGTTGCCGACGTATCAAGGACTGGTCTATACGTTGAAGGTTGAAGATTATGAAGAGAGATCTCTCTCGATCAGTTGGGACACATTTATTAGATTCAACTGGACAACAAACTGCTCAAGATTTCAGTTCATGATTTGATTAGTTGAACCATAAGCTAAATCAGGTTATAATATATATAAGATGAGTTTATTTATTAACTATAGAATCAAAGCAGGGTGGATGAAGTGGCGCCAAGCATCTGATATTCTCTATGACAAGGGGTACCACAAAAGCTAAAAGGCGAGCTTTATAGAACGACGATTCGACCCGCTATGCGCGTTATATGGAGCAGAATGTTGACCTGCAAAAAGACGACATGTTCAACAACTGAGTGTTGTAGAAATGTGTATGTTGCGCTGGATTTATGGTCATACAAGGATGAGTCGAGTTCAGAATGATGATATACGTGATCGTCTAGGGGTAGCACAAATTGAAGAAAAGCTGGTCTAACATCGGTTTGAGGTGGTTTGGCCATGTCCAAGGGAGCACTCTAGTGCATTCTGGAGTCCCAAGTCAAGATAATAATGCGAGGACAGGCAGAGGAAGACTAAAATTGACATGAAAATAGGCAATAAATAGATATTTAAAAGGTTAGAATATACCTAGAGATCTGTGTTTCGATAGGAGTGTTTAGAAAGCAGCTATTGACATGCCTGAACCGTGAGTAGGGGCTCATGTTGAGTTTTTAACTCTAACCTACCCTAACTTGTTTGGAACTGGAAGTCTTTGTTGTTGTTGTATGGAAAAACAACTAAATGCGGACATGGACAGGATGGAACCAGAACCGAACTGAAAAATCTATGCTGGACGAAGGACAACAAAGAAACCACTCTTGATTTAATATTAGGATAAAACAAAGAAACATATTCTTACATGCTCAATAAATGCCTGATCCTCCATGTCTGGGGTGTTCACATAGTCCATTACACCAGAAAGCACTATCCTTTTTATTATAACACCCAAGCTGAATATATCAATCTTTTTTGAGATTATTTGCTTGTAACTAGATTCAGCTTGCGAGAATTCCCTGTATAACAAATGCAAAAGATAAGAAAGAGTAATGAAAACAAGCTTATTAGATGACTAAAAAAAGATGTTCAAATGGGAATTAATCTTACAGCTGGCTCCCCATCTGAGATTGTGCCATTATGGTGTTTTCTTCGCCCAGTAGCCTTGGTAAACCAAAGTCTGATATTTTCGGTACCATTTTGTTATCCAGAAAAATATTATCTAGGTTTATATCAGAATGTTCAATGGAAGCATCGTGAAGGTAGCTTAGACCCTCACAAACCCCCTTTATCAATTTAAAGCGTATGCGCCAGTTATGTCCAAAAAAAATTTTCTGCAAGAACAAAGAGAACTACTCCATATGTTAAGTATCATGCATTTTTATTACATTCTTGATAACATATTCGTGAAGACCACTAGCAGTCTCTCATACCAGAAAGAAGCTTTCCAAGGGCATTTTTATTACATTCTTGATAACATATTCGTGAAGACCACTAGCAGTCTCTCATACCAGAAATAAGGGCCTGTTTAGATTCCAAAAAATTTTGCGCAGTATCTGTCACATCGAATTTTGCGGCACATGCATGGAGTACTAAATGTAGACGAAAAAAAAACTAATTACACAGTTGGTCGAGAAATCGCGAGACGAAACTTTTGAACCTAATTAGTCCATAATTAGACACTAATTACCAAATACAAACGAAATGCTACAGTAAGCCAAAATCCAAAAAATTTTGGATCTAAACGGGGCCTAAGCTTTCCAAGGGTTCCTTTGGGCGCGAAGTCAAGGCAGATCTTTGGTTTTTGAAGCAAACTCGGTCCCAGCGAGATGGGGTTGACTTCTTTACCGGCCTGAGTCTTGTCAACCACCAAGGGAAGCAAAACGGCCAAAAAAAAAAAGTGGCGTCGCCCGGGTTCGAACCGGAGACCTTCAGTGTGTTAGACTGACGTGATAACCAACTACACCACGACACCATTGCGTGATTTCGACTCACGCGTATTTGCTAAATATAATATTTAATAAGATCTTCGTTTTCCAGTGATGCCAGCGTCATTATAACCGTGATGGACCACAAATTTCTACTCGTATCATGTATACCTGTATAGTTTGTGTATATACTGTACACTGTAGACGTGGTGCGAGTGATATTCTATGCAGTATACCCCCTTCATTCAGTGATTTCAGTCTGATATACGTACTGTCCAAGTTGTAAAATTTCCTGAAACTACATGCAACGGCCAAGCTACAATTGCATGCACGTGCCCACACACAAACAGCGGAACACGTAAGTAGGATCGGGCTGCTACCTTGACAAGATGCAAACATAGAATCTGGAAATCACAGTCAATCTAAAAACAAGCCAAATGCAAACCATAGCTGATACATCCAGGTAATAATACAATGTCATTGTCATGACTATTGTTCCTAGAAACATCTATATTTCTAGAAATTGTAACTTTAACTTATTGCGTATTATAGAAAGACTGCCCTGCAGATATCAGGCCACGCACTACAGCACCATGCACAAACTGAAGATTACTGCTTCTCAGGAGCATGCTTCTCAATCTCAGGTCACCTTCAGCAACCAATTTATATACCTGCACAACAGCATGCCTTTTATTTATATACCTGCAGTTGAGCGACTAAACGAAGGCTGCCTACTTCATCAGAAGGTCCGACGCGCATCCTGGTTAATCAGAAGTGGCAGACGAAGTCGTGGAGATCGCGATGCACGTCCTCGTCATCCCTGAGCTTTGCCATGGCCGGCTTCTCGATCTTCCTGATCCACTCCTTGGAGACGCGGTAGATGCCGCCGATCTCCTCCAGCGACCTGCACCGGCCGTCCGTCCTCCAACCTGTGCCGCAGCCTCAGCACTTGGCCTTCCCGCGCGGGCAGCCTACCCAGCACCAGCAACAGTCTCTCCCTCAGCTGGCCCCGGAACAGCGCGGCCTCGTTCGGAGCCTCCGGAGACGCCGCCTCGTCTGGGATCACCTCCTGAACAAAACAAGAAACAAATCACTCATTGTCAAACGTGTACTGCGAAGCATGATGCAGTGATGGTAGAGGTTGATACCGTGAACTTTGTGTGCTGTCTGGTCCCGATCTCCCCGAGTAGAGCGAGACGGCCCTGCAAGAGCACTTGCGCGCCAGCCTGACGTTGGAAACATGCATTGTGATCAGTCCAGTGGCAAAAGGTTTCCTAGCAGATGGTTGCAGAGAGAGACATAGAGAGGCTTACAGGCAGCAGGGTGACTCCTGAGTTTTCAGCCAGGAGAGCGAGCATCCCTTTCCTGATCCAGTACTTGACGTACGTGTAGAACCTGCACCCCTTCCGGCTGTCAAACTTCTCGGCGCCATCAAGCACACCCATCTTCCCAGTCTGCAGCAGTCGATGCCATTTCCACAACAATAACCGAGCAAATCCATCAGTCGCTTGCACATAATCTAATTAATGATCGGACAAGTGTCGATGCATATGCATATATATGTATTCATTTACTATGTTAAATAAGAGACAATCATCAGAATTAATGGTGACTGATGAAGATGCAATGTAATATATGAACCTGAAGCAGATCGTCCAAGGCCGTCCCCATCCCGATGTATGTTCTCGCAATGTACCTGACGAGCCACTCGGTGGTCACCACCAGCCTCTCTCGGCAGCAGTATCCTGCCTGCAGCCTGCTCATCAGCTCTGCCTCGTCCACAGTCCACACCAGCTCCCTCTGCCCACCTGTGGTAGCTTACCTCCTGCCCCTCCTTCACCATCTTCTCCCTCATCTTCTCAAGGCTTGCACATTCCTGAATGCAGGTCAACAAACATACAGTATATATAGAAACATCAGTTATCTTGCATGATAAAATCCTAACGGCTGATAATCTTCAAAAAAGGGGATGGCCGCACCAAGACCATTGTGTCTTGTGTAATGGTCCTTTGGAGACAGGACTACACCTCTCTTTGTCATGCCCCTTTGCAAGAGCCGTATGGGCTCAGGTGCTATCTTGGGAAAATTTTGCTTTACAGCTGCCACAACAAGAACCTTCCTCAATCGCCGCTTGGTGGGAACATACGGCTAGCAAGATGCCAAGGCAAGAACTTAGGCGCTTCAATGGAGTTGTTATTTACATTGCATGGAACTTGTGGAAGGAGAGGAATAGGAGGATCTTCGAAAATGTACACAAGACGGCACAACAGGTGGCCTCCATGACCAAAGAGGACATAGTGCAGAGACATAGGGCATTGGCAGGCGTGTAACTCTTTGGTCCTAGGACCAGTTTGTTTGGCACAGTGGGTGTCATGTGTACATAAACCTCTTTTCCTTACTTAATTGAGCGGCAGAGCTCCTGCCTTTTACTTAAAAAAAAAAAGAAACATCAGTTAAACTGAACCAAGAGCCTGAAGAATATTATTCTCTATTAATGCATGCCCAGCAAAATTCTTGCTGGTGGCTTTCAAAAAAAAAAGAGCCTGAAGAATATGACATGCATTCTCTGCTGTAATGTAATTCTAATTCACTGGTAAAGATAAGAATTCTGCTTCACATAATATAGTACCTTGATGGTCTCTAGCAGTGCTGATTGCTCATGCACAATGCTCCTTCTACGTCTTGGGTGACTTTTCCACTCGGATATAAGCTGGCTGCTACTCGCCTTCCGTGATTTTCTGAGTCTTGGTGGATTCACTTTTACCGAGACCCTGGATCCTTTCTCTGGCGCTCTCATTCTTCTCAGCTTCCTCTCTTGACTCTTGCCCCTCCGGACGACGACCACTTCGGTATTTACTTGCTCCTCATCCAGAGGAGTCTCTAGATCAAACTTGATGATTTGGTCAAGCAGAGAGCTGTCTGATTGATCATGTGATGATGAGACACGTGTTAGGGTGTCTAGCAGGGTGGCGCCCCTGGTCATAGAAGCAGTAAACGATCTTAGAGCTCCAAGTTGCTAAATGTGCACAAGGATATCGCTCTCCAGCATCTTCAAGTCTTTACCAGCCAAACTCGTCTCCAACTCTTGAAGGTTCTGCATTAGCAGGCGTACTGCAAACTGCTGTTCATGTGATTCCTGTCCATCCAGAACAATGTCTCTTCATCCATCCAGCTGCCATACTGTACACTAGTTCTGTCAAGAGCGTCATCAAGGAGCTTCCTTTCTGCACGCACCTGCAAGTCTTAGTGTAAAAATACTTTTTTTGTGGCAATACCAAGAACAGATAGAAATGATTTCTTCTCTGGAGTTTAGATTCAATCCAACTTATGAAAGGTTGCAAGAGGTGGCACCTTGCAAATATAACATTTACAGGACAAGAGACCATGTACTCTCAGTTAACAATCTGTAGTGTCTAACTAGCACAGTAAAACCCGGAAAATGTCTCAATCATCCCTAGGTTCCATGAAAGAATGATATTTTTCAGGAAGAAACTTCACTTCTGTCTGATACTTCCCCTCTGAAATAATAGAAATCAGCAAAGCAGCAGTGGAAGCTTCAAGGGGGAAGTTCTTCTCATCAATTTTGGTAAGGTAGGTCCCAGCCCTTCTCACATCTCCTTTTTCAAGTAGTCTTCTAACTATGGCATTTAGCATACGTGAGTCGGCAGCACAACCATTCTTCTCCATAGATAGAAAAAGCTCATCAGCTCCTCCAACAAACCTTCTTCTATATGACTTTGTATCATTAAGCTGTAGGTTATTCTATCAGGCAATGGACCACTGATCACGATAGCCGAAAACAGGCCCTTTGCTTCATCAATCCTACCAACTTTCAGCAAGGCATTAATCATTATATTGAAAGTCCAAACCTCAAGCTGAAATTCTTTTGAACGCAAGCCCTGAAACATTCTCAACGCCTCATCAACACAACTATTTTCACAGAGTCCTCCAAGAACTATGTCGAAGGGCGGGCCTGGTGCAAGCGGTAGAGTCTTACCGCCTGTGACCGGAAGGTCCTGGGTTCGAGTCGCGGTCTCCTCGCATTGCACGGGTGAGGGTAAGGCTTGCCACTGACACCCTTCCCCAGACCCCGCACAGAGCGGGAGCTCTCTGCACTGGGTACGCCCTCCAAGAACTATGTTGTATGTGTCGATTCCCAACTATGTTCCGCTGTCAACGATTTTCATGTAGAAATCCTTTGCAGCAACAGTCCTACCAACGTGAAATAACCCGTGCAATATTATATGTAATAGCATTAGGTTTAACATCATTGCTCAACATTTCTCTGTAAATAGCCAGTGCATCATCAATCCTTCCGTTCTTACAGTAGCCATTAAGCAAAGCATTGTAAGTAAAATGGTCAGGTCGCAAGCCAATGGAGACCATACGATGAAGTTGCTTAACTGCTTCATTCATCTTTCCATCTAAGCAATATCCATCTATCAGTATAGTATATGAAACAACATCTGGTTTCACACCAATGTGTTTCATCCGATCAAAGAAATCCTGTGCTTCCACAACCCTTCCTTCCTTGCATAGGCTGTCCATTATTGTGCTCAGGTATATGGTATTGGGATCGATGCCCCTATTGATCATTTCAAAAGACAGATCCTCAACCTTCTTCCATTCACCAATGGTACAGAGACCATGTATTAGTGAGGTAAAACTTATGATATCAGGAGACAACCGAGACTGACCATCTGATTGAAATGGGACACAGCATCCTCCACTCTGCCTTTCTTGCCAAGAATGTCAATGACCGTGCTGTAGGTGACTACATTAAACCTTTCTGTCGCATTTCTATAAATGCAGTCAATGCCTTATCCACCGTTTCATGATTAGCGTATGCACGTATCAGGATGTTGAAGGCATGATGTTCAAGCGGGATACCGTCTTGAATCATCAAATCAAGGAGATCATGCATATCAACAAGAGCTCCTTTGGTGGCGTACCCATGAAGCAGACTGCAGTAGGTGGTTACATTGGGTTTTTGACCCCTCCGGACCATTGAATCAAAGATATTCCTAGCTTCTGTGCATCTTCCAATCTTGTAATAATAGTCTATCAGGATACTGTAAGTGACAACATCCGGCTGAAGACCACCTCCAGACATCTTTTTGAGCAGTCTCACTGCCTCTTCCAACAGTCCTAAAGAGCAATATCCACGGATCAGGCTGTTATATGACCAACCATCCGGCATAACACCTTTATCAAACATATGTTGTAGGACTGCTTCAGCCTTGTCCATTGCTTGAGCCTTGCACATGCCGTCAATGACTGAGTTGTATGTCACAACATCAGGTGGGAACCCCCGACCCAGCACTTCATGAAACAGGGTGTAAGCTTTGTCGACCTCACCTTCTTTAAAGAAGCCATCGATGACCGTGTTATATGACATCACATTGGGAGGGCAGTTGAATCCATCATCAGCCATCATGTGAAGCAGCAGTTCGAGAGCCCCTTGACTCCTCTTCACGGCACAGAGCCCCTTGATGAGAGTGTTGTAGGAGAAAACATTAGGTGTGCAGCCAAGCTCCATCATCCATTGCATCGCTCATCCTCTTGCCATCATAGAGACCCTTGACGAGAGTGTTGTAGGAGACAACATCAGGTGTGCAGCCAAGCTCCGGCATTCGTCTGAACACTATATCCATTGCATCGCTCGTCATCTTGCCATCACAGAGACCCTTGATGAGAATGTTGTAGGAGAAAATATCAGGTGTACAACCAAGCTGTGGCATTCGTCTGAACACTATATCCATTGCATCACCCGTCCTCTTGCCATCACAGAGACCCTTGATTAGCTGGTTGAGGGCCATGACCTGCACCCTCCATCCTGTCTTGAGGAGATGGCCAAAGGCAGCAAAGGCAAGGTCCAAGCGGCCTACAGTGCAGAAGCAACGGATGAGGATGCCAAAGGTGAAAGCATTGGCGGCCATCTTATTGACGCCAGCCTGGGCCATGGTATTGAAAAGGGACACGGCGAGCGCAGCGCTGTGGCGCAGTGACGACGAGGAGTCCGCGCGAGCGACGACAGTGAGGACACGAGTGAAGGCATACACCGAGGCCAGCCTGGCCTGAGGAAGCAATTCATCGAACAGGTTGAGCGCATCCTCTAGGCCGAGGCTTCCGGAGCTGTGCTGCTCTACGATGGTTCGCTCCAGCTCCATGCGCGTGCGGTGGACTGGCTTGACCCCTCGCGACATGCGGCGTGCCCTTGTGTGGTGGGAGGAGTGGTGCCTGGTGGAGTGGATGGGCCAACAGCGTTGGCGCCGGCGGCGCAAGGCACGTGCGCGCCGCCCAGCGAGAGGAACAGGGGCACATGGCGCAAGCAAGATGTGAACTCGCTCGCCTTTTTTTTTAATAATAGGCTTCTCTGGGTAATGGAACAGGAGGAACACCAAACTCGATTTTAAATCATACAACCATGACACTTGGCGAAATTTAAAAATTTTGTCACCGTTTGAAAGTGCTGCGCATGAGTGTAGGGCCCCGTTCGCTTGTCTTAAATTTGGCTTGTTCGGCTTGTTTTTTCAGCCGAAACAGTGTTTTTCTCTCACAACAATTCAGCCGGAACAGTATTTTTCAGCCAGTTTCAGCCAAAATTCAGACCAGCGAACGGGACCTAGGTTTGTTATTTTGTTCCCCAGTCATCTAGGTTTTTTTTGCACAAGAAAAACGAAAAATAAAAGAAATGGATTACAAAATAAAGTGGCGTAGCCCGGACTCAAACCGGATATAACCAACTACACCACGACACCGTTAGATGACTATTAATATAAACGCGAATCGGTCGTACATTAGTTGGTTAGTTTTTTTTTGTGGGGGGTTTAAGTCCTTAATTTGGTATGGGTGCTCGTATTTTTTTTATTTATTTTAGGATTTAACGACGCTACGCTTTCAATGTTAGGCGATGTCCCCGTCTACAGCGAGGCATCAGTGGTGACTTCGTGAATCTCAAAATCTGACAGCTTAGTCCTTCGATGTACTCATAAGTGTAGGGTTTATGTACGTGTGTTTACATGGGTGAGTGTGCGTGCGTGTTATGGACGTCTACGTTATACTGTGTAATTCTAAAAAAAAAAGACTACTAATATAAACTGAAAAAGTCTACTTAACCCCCCTCAACTATTGGTGGTTATCTACTTCACCTCTTAACTATAAAACTCGGTATTCTACCCCTCAAACTATTGAAAACCGTCTAAATAACCTCCTGAGACGGTTTTGAAGGTGGTTTTGCTGATATAGCATATTAAAAAGTCTATATAACCCTCTAACATATCAAAGGTCGACTACATGACCCCCTCAACTATAAAACATGATATTATAGCCCGTAAAGCATTAAATAATGTTCAAATGATTCACCAGATGATCTTTAGGGTTGTGTGAACACCGTATCCCACCACGCTAGCCTAAACACACATGCTTGCACGCAGGCCATTTATTGCCTCCACCTCCCTACTCTTTCTAGACTGATACACCGTCCAACGAGTAGCATGTGACACCTTATCTCCTGCTCCACCTTCCAACACTCGTTGATGGATTAAGCTCAAGCATGCCACGCCTACATCATCGTCATTCAACCCTCCCACATCCTCCATCCGATCGTCCTTCAATTTTTTAGATAGCCATACGAGGAGAAAATGAGAGCGGCGCAAGCGTAGTGCATGTGCTTAATGTCGTCGAGGAGTGCATGAGGTGAAGTAGAAAATAAGTTGGTGCTCATCAGGCAGTAGCACAAGCCTAAAAAAGAGTTCAAAGAGGGAGGCAGCCGATGGGTCTGTGTGCTTATGCCAATGTGGTGATACATGACCAATATTTGAACATTATTAGATGCTTTAAAAGCTACAATATCATATTTTATAGTTGATGAGGTCGCACAACCAACCATAAATATGTTAGGGGGTTATATAGACTTTTTAATATGCCACTTTAGCAAAATCACCTTTAAAACAACCTCGGAGGTTATTTAGATGGTTTTCAATAGTTTAGAGTAGAATACCTGGTTTTATAGGTGAGAGTGAAGTAGACGGCCACCGATAGTTGAGGGGTTAAGTAGACTTTTTCCTAATATAAACCCCCTATCTACAATGTCATGACCATCATCAGCTCAATTAATTTAATTTACTGCCCAGAATAAGGTTTCCTTCGTTTTCAAACATTCCCAGCGTGACGGATCACAAATTTCTATCATGTAAAAAAATTTCTATCATGTATGTATGTATACCTGTATAATTTGTGTCTGTATTGTACTATACTGCACAGCTTCAGTTTCAGCCTGATGCCCTGATACTGCCGCAAGTCGTACATCATTATTCCCTGAAACTACAATTGCAGTGCATTAATCAGAAGCGGCAGACGAAGTCGTGGAGGTCGCGACGCACGTCGTCGTCGTCCCTGAGCCTGGCCATGGCGGACTTCTCGATCTTCCTGATCCACTCCTTGGACACGCGGTACATGCCGCCGATCTCCTCCAGCGACCTGCACCGGCCGTCCTCCAGCCCGTGGCGCAGCCTCAGCACGTGTCCCTCCCGTGCGGGCAGCCTGCCCAGCACCAGCAGCAGCCGCTCCCTCAGCTGGCCCCGGAACAGCGCCGCCTCGTCGGGCGCCTCCGCGGACGCCGCCGCCTCGTCCGGGATCACCTCCGCGAACTTGGCGTGCTGCCCGATCCCGATCTCCGAGTAGAGCGAGACGGGCCTGCGGGAGCACTTGCGCGCCAGCCTCACGTTGGCCACCGACACGCCGACGGCCGCGGCGATCTCGGAGTCCGACGGGTTCCTGCCCTGGCTGTACCGGATCCCGCGCCGCGCCTCCTTCACCTTGCGCATGATGCTCTCCATTCTTGCCTGCACTTGCATTGTGAATCTCGTGATCAGTTCAGTGGCAAAATTAAATTGCTGATAGGAAGCAAACTGAAAACATGTCGGCGTACAGGCAGCAGGGTGACTCCTGAATTTTCAGCGAGGAGAGCGAGCATCCCTTTCCTGATCCAGTACTTGACGTACGTGGAGAACCTGCACCCCTTTCTGGTGTCGAACTTCTCCGCGCCGTCAAGAACGCCCATCTTCCCAGCCTGCAGAGGTCGATGCCATTTCAAGCCAACAATAACCAAGATCTTCAGTCACACATAATCAGAATGGTGACTGATGAAGATGCAGTAGTGCTGTGTTTAGATATATGAACCTGAAGCAGATCGTCCAATGCCGTCCCCATGCCGGTGTATGATCTTGCGATGCACCTGACCAGCCACTCGGTGGTCACCAGCAGCCTCTCCCGGCAGCAGTAGCCTGCCTGCAGTCTGCTCATCAGCTCTGCCTCGTCCACACCAGCAGCCTCTGCCCACCTGTGGTAGCTCACCTCCTGCCCTTCCTTCACCATCTTCTCCCTTATCTTCTCAAGGCTTGCACATTCCTTCATGCATGCAGATCAACAAACATATTGTATGTATATATAAAAACAGTACTCAAATAAACCAAACCAAAAGCCTGAACAATTTAATTTGACATTCAATTCTCTGCTGTAACGTATGTAATTCTAATTCACCAGTAATAAAGATATATATAAAATGCTGCTTGACATGACATGTACTACATAGTAGTAGTACCTTGATGGTCGCTAGCAGTGCTGATTGCTCACGCACAATGATCCTTCTTCGTCCTGGGTGACTTTTCCACTCTGATATAAACTGGCTGCTACTCGCCTTCCGGGATGATTTCTTGGGTCTTCGCGGATTCACTTTCACTGAGATCCTGGTTCCTTTCTCTGACGCTCTGATTCTTCTCAGCTTCCTCTCTTGACTCTTGCCACTCCGGACGACGACTACTTCGCTACCTTCTTGCTCCTCATCCAGTGGAGTCTCTGGATCAAACTTGATGATTTGGTGGTCAAGCAGAGAGCTGTCTGGTTGATCATGTGTTTGGTTGTCTAGCAGGGTGGCCCTGTTCATAGACGCGTTAAACGATCTCAGAGCTCCAAGCTGCTCAATGTGTGCAAGGATGTCATTCTCCAGCGTCTTCAAGTCTTTACCATCCAAACTCGTCTCCAACTCCTGAAGGTTCTGCATTAACAAACCGTACTGCAAATTGCTGTTCGTGTTATCCCTGTCCATCCAGAATGATGTCTCTTCATCTATCCAGCTGTCATACTGTACACTAGTTCTGTCAAGAGCGTCATCAAGGAGCTTCCTTTCTGCACTCATCACCTGCAATTCTGACTGTAAAAATACTTTTTTTGTGTCAGTACCAAGAACAAACAGAAAGGGAAAGAAAGACCTTTCTGATCGTAGAGTGATGAAGATGGAGGACCTTGTGTTTTGTTAAGTTGGCCGCAGCTGATTTGTTCTCTGTGATTTGGAGCACGCCGGCTGAAGACGCAATGTCCCTGCTGCTACGGTCTCTGCGACGCTTTAGCAGGAGATGCATGGCCAGTGCTGCAAGGGATTCAGAGAAAATTGGCTTCCCTCCATTCACTGTAAACAACGCAGAAATGGCAAGAACACGCTATCGATTCAGTCGATCATGACTAAGGATGGCAACGGGTATATACCCGTCGGGTATCGCCGGAACGTTCTCTTCCCCGCTACGGAGAATTCATCCCGTCCCCATCCCCATTAACTGTCTCGGGTATAGATTCTTGCCCATCCCCGTACCCGTCGGGTATCGGTCGGGTAACAGATACCCGACGGGTACTGCATACCCGATAAACAAGGACACTTGGGGTCGCAGCTTTGCAATCGGAGACGTTTCTTCTTCACCCGGGTATAAGTGTCGGAGTCTCGGAGATGCCGAGGAGAAGGAGCGAGGTTGCGAGGAGGACGAGCAAAGGTGGCATAGAGACCGAACTGAGGAAGCGAGGGGCACGAGCGCTCGTGAGACAGGCGTGCTTGTGCTGCTGGCGGAGATGGTGGGGAAAAATTAAACGAGGGTTCCTAGAACACACAAACTATATATATGACTGTTCATATTTGGACCAAAATATCTATGTTGAGCTCCTTTGGGCCTAATACTCGCATGACAGTTCAAATAGTCGGGTTCCCCAACGGGTAACGGGGACGGGTAAACAGGGAACGTTCCCGTACCCGCTATACCCGTCGGGTATGGATTCTTGCCCATTTAGATGCCCGCGGGTAAAGATATGATCCCATCCCCGTCCCCTAATGGATCAAATACCCGTCGGGTATCGGGTATCGGGTCCCCGTTGCCATCTTTAATCATGACCATGACCTTCGTTTTGTTTGGAATGAAAAAAAAAGAGAAACAGAGTCAATCACGAGTTCATGCATGCATGTCCTTGGTTAGTTCGTTTTGGAACAACAGCAAAGGAAGGTGTTACTGTTACATTACCTACCTACCGTCAGTCCGTCACAACAGTAATCTTCTAGTATGTCATCAATCGATAGAGAATTACATACAGCACAGGATGATGGCAGGAAATGCAGGTGTAATTAGAGTTGAGGAGCAGATGAGCACTGACATGGATGGTGAGACTGTTTTGGGGGCAGGGCCTGCATCATCCACGAGGAGGAGGACGACGAGGAGGACGACGGGCAGCAATAGGCGCATGGCCTGCCATGGATCATCTGCAAACCCATGCGTACAGGTACAGCCTCTTTATTTTTCCTCCTGTGCTGTACGTGTTGCAGCAGCAATGGCAGCTGAGCTGGGACTGGGAGTGAAGGAACGGACAGGGAGAGGGAGGGATAGAAAAGCCGGGAGCCCTATCCAAGCCTCCTGTTTGGTTGGACCTTGGCAGCAGGGGAAAAGACGATCTTGGCTGAAAGCGAGTTGGGATCTTTTCTACGACGAGTAGGAGAGTATTTCTCTTCTTGTCAGATATTTATTTTCGTCCTCTTTCAGCACTCACTCAGATTCTTTCCTCCTCGTCTCTCTCCGCACAAAAAAAAAAGGAAAAGTGCAAGGGAATCGGAGAACGAGCAGTACGTGCCCGCAATTCGCAATTTCTTATCGGCATTTTAGTTGTGTCTACCATATATGTAAAAAAGTTATGTAATTAAATTATTCGAAAGAGGGGGCACGTAAGTTGTTGTGGTGTAGTGGTTATCACGTCAGTCTTACACACTGAAGGTCTCCAGTTCGATCCTGGGCAGCAACATATTTTGTTATTTTTTATTCTTTCTTTCTTTTTTGCAGCATGGCCCCTGTATTTGTAGTACGTTGTAACTTCCTGCAAACACACGGCTACACGAGAACGCAAGATACTAAAGCCTCCTTTGTCACACGCTCATTCAAAACGGTTTCACCGGTGAAGTCAAAGTCGGTGAAGCCAGAAAAACTGGTTTTTTCTGGTTTATAGTTCATTTTAACCCCGGCTTATAAAACGGCTTCACGCTACAGTGCATCGATTTACGCAAAATAGATGAGGTTGAAACCGGCATAAGCCGTGCCAAAGAGACCCTAGTAATCAAACGGATTTACGCTCTACACAAAGGCGTCGTTAGATGTTGAAGAAACAGTGAACAGAACAACAGAGGCTGGCACTGCCAAGTGCCAAGTACTTCTCTGCAGGCAGGGTCGTTCGTGAGCGCCACCTGCTGCATCTAGAGTGTACAGGCATAGTACATTAACCTTCTTGCCATGATAAGCACCCGCACACAACAACTCTTAGGTGTAGTCATCGTGCAAATTACTACTTGCATCATTGCATTGCATTGCATTAGTTATAACACACGCAGCTGCATCTTTCGATGAAAAGCAGCGTCTTGACTGCTTCATCTTGGGCGGCGATGACCAAGACAAAAATAACTAGTGCGCAGGCAGGGGCTGCGAGAGCGCGCTGCTTGACTTGATGTTCAGTCTCATTGCCTCATTGGTTAGGGATAGAAATGCCCCAAGCGACACGACAGGACCCGCCACTCACAGAGCCTGTGCTGCTCTAAATCAAAGCCGTACGATGCTTGTCAATTGCTTCAATAGCCCAGGATCATGAGAGGCATACCGCGATGGACAAGTGCACCGGCCGGGATTGCATTGCATACAGGGTTGTCCTAACGGGGATTCTAGCGCCTGTATGTCCGGACGCCCGTCCGCTTCCAAAACCCGCCCGTCCCCCGCACGAAATAGAGCGGAACCTTGCCCGCCCCCTGCGTGTAGAACGGAACCCGCCCCTGTCCTCCGCTTCCCACTACGCCCCTATCTCAAAAGAGCACGAAACACTTCAATTGCAACATTGCAAACATATGGAAAAACTATGTGGTGCAACATCGGGATATAAATACTGCAACATCGTAAAAATATATAGTGCAACATTGAAAAACATGCACTGCAACATTGAAAAATATGTAATGCAACAACGAAAAATATGCACCGCAACATCGAAAAAATATGTACCGCAACGTCGAAAAACATGTAGTGCAACATCGAAAAACATGTACCGCAACATCGAAAAAATATATACTGTAACATCGAAAAACATGTACTGTAACATCGAAAACACATGTACTGCAACATCGAAAAAATATGTGCTGCAACATCGAAAATTATATACTGAAACATCTCAAACAGTAGTACTACAATATCGCAAAAACATCTATTGCAACGACCCAAAAATCCCATTGCAACATTCGAAAATCATATGTTACAACATCTCAAAAAACCCATTACAACATGGAAGAAACAGCAAAAAAAAAACGTACAAAAACAGACCTGGCCCATTACCTTCGAGCTCGCCGAAGAGATGAGGGAATAGGACCCGCAAAGCTCGCTGAAACCCTACCCATCGCGGCGTCCCTGCCCCCGAGCAGTTGAGTGGCGTAGCCACACATTTATCCAAATTATTAGTGCGTAACCACACATTTATCCAAATTATTAGTGAACAGACCTGATGCTTGCTGCACCAAAAATGTCCAAGCATGTCTTCAAAACCGTGAGATCCTGCATGCATCCTAGGGGCAACAAAGAGCACCAGGTTGTCTACGTAGAGGCCCAGAATCGCATGGCATTGCAGCCCAAGTCGGTTAGGGAACCTTGATAATCAGTCCACGAGATAATCCTGTTGAGCACGTCCACGCCCAGCACGAATAACATTGGCGACAAGGGATCTGCAAAAAACCAAGGAAAAGCATGGATTAAAAAAATGGAAATATCACTGCAACAGCTCAAAGGGCTGATCTTAAGACCTTCGATGGAATGGAAAAACAAAAAAGAAATGATGGAAGGGTAGCCGTATCATTTCACCACACTATTGGACCATACAACATAGATTCTCTTTTCATACAAATTTCAGAGCTGCAAATACTAAATAAACTACATGTGTTTTAACAGAGACAATGCTTTTGACGGTTGATACATGTAACGCCCTAGCCCAGGAAAACAGCTAAGATCCACTCTACACGTTGAATGAATCACGTCTACTAATTAACTCTCTTGCGTTTTCATCCTCGCTTCGCGTAAAAAATTCGAACCGGAGTTCATTAGCTTCCAGGAGCTAGGTTTTTAGGTTGGTTTGGATCCAGGTTCCGATGTGTACTCATTCCCGTAGCTACAGTGTTCCGCGAAGCTACAGTACCAACAACCAAAGCCATGCTACAGTGCTTGCCGTTCGGCCCAGCCCACCATCAGACCGGCCCAAGGCCCATTAGTGGGGTCTCACATACACCCACCACTCGTCCTCGTCGAGGGTCAAACCAACCTACCTAAACAGGACAAATGTCCAAGATTAACTCTCTTAGCCCACGTATATATTCCCAACTCCCCCGCCCAAGTGCCATGCTCTCACAGGAGTCATGCGCAGCCTGTCCGAGCTCCTGAGCCTCGAAGCTACAGTAACCAACAACCAAAGCCATGCTGCAGTACTTGCCGTTCGGCCCAGCCCACCATCAGACCGGCCCAAGGCCCATTAGTGGGTCTCACATACACCCACCACTCGTCCTCGTCGAGGGTCGAACCAACCTACCTAAACGGGACAAATGTCCAAGATTAACTCTCTTAGCCCACGTATATATTCCCAACTCCCCGGCCCAAGTGCCATGCTCTCACAGGAGTCATGCGCAGCCTGTCCGAGCTCCTGAGCCATATATCTGTGAAATCACGAGAGTTGGCTCTGATACCATTTGTAACGCCGCAGCCCGAGAAGACGGCTAAGATCCACTCTACACGTTGAATGGACCACACCTACTAATTAACTCACTTGCGCTTTCATCCTCGCTTCGCATAAAATATTTAAACCGAAGTTCTTTAGCTTTCCGGAGCTCAGACTTTTAAGTTGGCTCAACCCCCTCCAGGTTCCGATGTGGTACTAATTCCTATAGCTACAGTGTTTCGTGAAGTTACAGTAACCGACCACCAAAGCCATGCTACAGTACTTGCCATTCGGCCTAGCCCACCATCAGACCGGCCCAAGGCCCATTAGTGGGGTCTCACAATACACTTCCAAATTTCTCCATTACTACTTTTATCATGTACTGAACAACTGGATGTTATGGCACACTGATGCAACCATTTCTTCTCTCTAATGAATATGAGTTAAATAGTGCCAAGTATAAGCACAAGCCTTTCTTCTAAAACAAAAAAGCATTCAAGGCACTTGATTTTTGTTTCAAAGGAAAAGAAATATCACAGATGCAGCAGCATTGAGCGAAATCCTACTAGAATCACAAAAGAACAGAGTACTAAGCGGAAAAGAACTGCTATCAAACAGAATTCAGAACAATTCTATGCATGAGATAGTAAGTGCCTCTTTGGAGTATCGCATGGAAAATATTGACATACTGCTCCTCTATACTGCAATATGCAATGTTGTTTGGTTACATGTTCAATGTCAACAAGAGAAACTTCGCAAGACCAATGTTACCACTCACAAACAAATGATCAGCACGCTAATAATAGACAATGCCCACACTGCATAAATAGGAAACGTCTATTGTGAAAGATCACAAACACACTTTTGAGTTTACAACATACCTCGAAAGCACCGGTGAAACTCCACAAATTGACAGAGGAATGATAACAGAAGGAACTGACATGTTGGGCATGTACTAGGCGATGAGCGTGCAGATCATGTAGATATACATGAAATTGCCATGTACAAACAATATTCATTTCTATCTACCTTGCAGCCCGTCCAGAAGTGGTGAATATAGAAACAAAAACCTTAAAAAAGATCAAAAGTATTATATGAAACAACAGAAGCGTGATTGTTAGAGCTTGTTCTTATTCTCTTAATCCATATAATTACAAACAGTAACCACTGCTAACAGTGAGGGGACGATACAGGTTTTAAAATATACGATTTCATCAGGGATAAAGAGGTCCAGATGATTGATTTTATCCCCAGGACTTCAGGATCTCTTGCAAAAATATACAACAATAAGGAGTGAATGCTGCAACACCCGTTAATTTGTAAATTGTTTCCCCCTCTAAACATACTTATATAACTGGCACCAGATAACTTGACTCCTTGAGCTGGTGAGCTTGATACCAAAGTGCATTAATAGGATAACATTTCTCGAGAGTGTTTCTTTATAAACAAAGAAGACAACAGAACAGGTCAGAAAATTAGATGACATATGAAGATGTATCAGCATAGTTGAAAACTGAATTCACCTTTTTTTTTTGTCAACACTCAACTGTTCGCTTCATTGAGGAAACGATACTTTTCAGGCATAGACTTTGCATGGTGCTGATATTCAACCCTCGAGAAAAGTGATATAAGCATAGAAGTTGTAGAAGCCTCAAGTGTGAAATTCTCCTCATCAAGTTTGCAGAGGTAAGCCCCAGCCCTGCTTATGTCACCTCTATGCAACAACCTCCTAACTAGAGCATTTAACATGAGTTTGGAGCATTACCACTCTTTTCCATTGCTGAAAACAGACCATCGAGCTCCTCTAGCAACCCTTCTTCTATGAGATTTTCTGCTATTAACCGGTAGGTCACAACATTCGGAACCAAACCATGAGTAGAGATAGTAGCAAACAAATCCATTGCATCTTCCTTTCTGCCACCTTCGAGCAGAGCCCCAATCATAATGGTGAAAGTAATAATGTCAAGTTGGAAATAATTAGAACACAGCCTCTAAAACATTTTGAATGCTTCATCAACACAATTGTTTTTGCAAAGCCCATTCAGATTTATGTTGCATGTGTAAATGTTCCACTCTTTTCCACCTTTGATCATATTGAGATAGAGTTCCTTTGCTTCAGAAAATCTCCCATTTAGAAACAGACCATGCAGTATAGTATTGTAAGTCACAGCTCCAGCTGTAATGCCATTGCGCAACATTTCTCGGAAAAGGCTATATGCATCGTCTACCCTTTGAGCTTCACAATAGCCATGAAGCAAAGTATTATAAGTAACTTCATCAGGTGTCAGGTCCATTGAAACCATACCATCAAATACCTTCTTCGCTTCATCCATTCTTCCAGCTAAGCAATAACCATATATTAACGGTGTATATGAGACAACATTCGGCCTTACGCCTACATGTTCCATCAAGTCAATGAGCCTCTGGGCTTCCATGACCCGTCCTACATTGCATAAGTTACAAATTAATGTGCTGAAGAACACCACGTTAGGGCGTATCCCTACATTCAACATTTCAAAAAATAATTCCTCGGCCTTCTCCCATTTGTCAATGGTGCACAGTCCATAAACTAGGGAACTGAAAACAACAATGTTAGGAGTCACTCCTTCATTGATCATCTGATTGAATTTAAGGACAGCATCGTCCACCCTACCTAACTTGCATAGTGTATCTATTAGTGCTCCATAGCTGACAACATTAGGACTCAACCCTTGCTGCCTCATTTTGTTAAAATTATCCATTGCCTTATCTATCATACCACCTTTAGCATATGCACCGAAGAATATGTTGAAGATGTGATGATTAGGTGAAATACCATTTGTTACCATCAAATCTAGGAGATCATTCATATCAGCAAGAGCACCTTTGGCGGCGCACCCATAAAGCAGAACACCATAGATAGTTACATCAGGTTTAATGCCCTTCATAATCATATAATCAAAAAAATCTAGCTTCTCTACATTTTCCGTTCTTGCATAGATAGTCCAGCAGCAAGCCATAAGTAAAAACATCTGGCTCAAGACCATGTGCAGACATTTCTTTGAGCATTTGAATCACCTCTTTCCACTTTCCTATAGAGAGATATCCATGGATCAGACAATTGTACGTCACAATGTTGGGCTTGACACCTTTATCAGTCATCTGCTGAAAGACACCCTCGGCCCTATCAATCGCTTGAGCTTTGCACAGGCCATCAATTACTGTGTTCTATGTCACAATAGCCGGTGGAATCCCTGTATCCATCATGTAAAGAAACAGGCTATAAGCTTTGTCCACTTGATCTTCTCTGAAGAAACCATTAATGATGGTGTTGTAGGACACCACATCCGGTGTGCAGCCTAGCTTAGGCATTCTTTGGAGCAAAACGTCCATGGCCTCGCCCACCCTCTTTGCGTCACAGAGACCTTTGAGTAGTTGATTGATGACTATGTCATTCACCCTCCAGCCCGTCTTATGGATGAGGCCAAAGGCGGCGAAGCCATGCTTCAGGTGTCCCATGCGGCAGAAGCAGATGCTATAGGTGCAAAGGTTGGGAACCACCTCGTCAGAGCGCATTCACGGATCATTCTGTTGAAGCGGGAGACGACGAGCTCTGACTCTGAGGTGGAGGGGCGCCGTCCCGAGGCACGAGACACAGCGGTGAGCAGATGGTTGAAGGCGATGACCAAAGCAGGCCTGGCGTGGAGAAGCAATTCGTCGAACAGCTTGAGCGCGTCGTTGAGGCCGAGGCTTCCCGAGCGGGCACGGCCGGCGATGACGCGCTCTAGCTCCAAGCACCGGTCGCGTGCGGCGCTCAGGCGGTGGGACATGCCGACGGTGCGCGGGTGATGGGGCTAGTAGCCCAGCGAGGAGGAGAGGCATGGACGGGCGGGCGGCGCGCTGCGTCCAAGCAGAGCACTCTCGTGAACTGGACGGAGCCGCGTGTACTGTGCCTTGGGTTGTGTGAGGGTAGGAGCTGGTGGGCGGTGGCGGTGGCGTGCGCGCGCGCTGGTGGTTGGGCAGGCCAGGCGACGGGCACAGGTGCTGCTGGGCGGTCGCCGTTGAATTGAGCCACTGCTGTCTGCTGGGCGCTACTGAGCCCCAATTGTCCCGCCTCTCTCTTGACTGTTTTTTCTTTTCTTTTCTTTTCTTTTCTTTCTCTCCCCTCCAATCACATACTGATGTTACGTACTTGCTCAAAAGAAATACTGATGTTATGTACCGCAGAGTCTGAAAAATTCTGAATTTTCGTTCATATTTTACATGTATTAATAAGCATTAGAATAGTATAGGCAAAGAAAATAGCCACATTATTTCACTCATTGTCATCTTCCCGGCAAACGATAGGCAGATGGATGCTATGAGGGCTATACAAAAGATTACTTTACCTGTGATAAACTTGATGTTGAAGTGCACTAACAGCAGAACATTTCTCTAGAGAATTTCATCATTCAGAGCATTTCACACAGCAAGGCCAAACACATTAGAGCTCAGAACAGAATAATCACTCCAACAAATTGACAAGTCACATCAAGATGATCAGCACGTACTGAATTCACTTTTTGAGTGATCACTTTTGTCATCTCGACGCTAGTTGATCACGAGTTCACTAGCAAAATCATCAAGATTAATAATGATCAAAGGCATATAGCAAATCTTGTTGCTCACGTCTTAATCTAGAGGTTGTGATTGGTTGACACATCTCATTTTACCCACCACATTGAATTAACTGAACACGGCAAAAGAGTACACTTCTTCAGCAGCGAACACAACACCCTTTATTCAAGCTTGACACACAAATAGAATGCCACAGCACAACAGACCGCATCTGCAACTTGCAGTATTGTCATTCTAACAACAGCGGCTTGCTACCGAGACACATCAGAGAAAACGAAAATTACTAGAGTATAGTTTCCAGCATTATCTAATACCCAGCATGGCAATGCAACAAAAATACTCAAAGTGCTAGGCACTGAGGGTCTAACTTCTGAGTGCTAACAGCACATCTGCAAGCATCAATATGGACGTTGTCACACCCCTTCGGCTGTTGTTGCTATTATTACTATCAACTCCCCTTTGTCGCTTTCCACCGGAGCTGGATCCACCACTGCAACTGCCGCTACCACTACCCACTACCATGACCAACCTCCTTCGCAAAAAAAAAAGAAGGAAAAAAAAGAGTACGACTGCCACCTTGCTGTGGTGGAAGCGAAGTCACAAGCACAAAATGCTGCCCTGCAGGCCGTGGTCAGGCAAAACACGAAAGGAAAATCTATATCTATATCTAAGGCAAAATTTCTTGCCATATTTTTTTTGTCCATCACCTAATCTCCTCCGGATTCACGCTTAGATTGTCCGATTCTGATTTCTGTGTCCCGGTGTACCTATATATATAATAAGGCAAAATTTGCTCCGGGACATTGAAATTGACCTCCCTTTGTTGCTGGATATCAAAATAGAGCAGTTTGCTGAAAGACTCTACTTCTTGTCAAATTTACTGGTGAACATCAGACCTAATAAAATATTTATTTCTAGCATTCAAGGAGAGAGAAGAGTGGTAAAATGTCCGTTATGCCCCTGCCTCTTTCTTCTTCCTTGCTCGCTTTCTTTTTTCGGGCACGAGTCGCCGGTGAGCTGGGCGAAGGTGGCTGTGGCCTCGTTCAGTGCCCGCGGCAAGCAGTGAAACATGCTCGTGCCGTGAGAGGAAACAAGACGACGGCGCATCGAGCAGGACACAGGTCGGGGCAGCGACAACCAGACACGACGAGTAGGTGAGAGCGCGACACGGGGCAGCCTCAGGGCCGTGGGCAGGTGTAACACCCTCGGTGTTATACCGTAAATCATTTACTAAAACATATCATGGACATCATGTTTATGTGTTAATGCATGTAATAAAGTGTGTATATCAATTTCCGTAACTCGAAACGCAACAAAAATGCGAAACGAAAGTTGGTTTAATAGTCATGTTATATCACTTAAGGTTGAAAACTCATTTTTATTAAGCAAAAAAGCTATAGAACATATATGTGTCACCTTAATAAAGTTGGAAGTACAAACTTTGTAGATGACAGTGAAATACTTACGGTCGAAAAATAATGCTACTAGCTAATATTTCTAATAGTCTAGAAACGGAACTTGGAAACAAATCCAGCTCAAAAAATTAGAAATTTTCAAGTCTGCCAACAGTTAGACACTGCTATGTTTAGCAATTTATTGTGAGAGATTGGGTTAAGGAGTGGTGTAGTGTTATAACTCAATTTGGTAGTCTTATGTGCCATCTTGAGCATGGTTAAGATGGTTTAGATCCTAAAGCAATCGTTTGGTCGTGTTGAACGCTTTAAAATTAGTGTGTGTCACTGTCTCGGGTTGGTTGGTGCCGGGTGCGCAGTCACCGCGTGGCCTTCTCACGCCGCGCACATGGCCGTGTCCCGCATGGTCAACCGTGCCGCCGCACTTGGCCGATCGAGCCACCTGGGCTTGGCCGAGGCCAGCCGCAGCGAGCCACTGGCCCCGTGCCCTGCTGCTCTGCCTTACGCTGCCATTTTGGGTGTCGCCGTGGTCGCGCTGCGCTGCCATCGCGTCCGACGCTCCTCGCGTCACGATGCTGCCGCTGTCGTCACATCGTCGTCGCGTCCGCGCCGGTCCGCTGCATCTCTACGCTGTTGCCGGCCCTGTGCGTGTCGCCTTTGCCGCGCGCACGTGGGCTAGCCGCCGTCGTCATGCCATTTATGGCACTGCGGCGCGCGGGGCATGCCGGTCGGACGCGCGCACACGTTGTCTGTAGCGCCGGCGCGTGGGCCTCCCGAGCTCGCCGCTCGTGTCCCGCTAAGGCAAGGACGAGTCAAGCCCACTGTCGCGCTCCAATTCTCTCTTTCTCTCTTCTCTCTCTACTTTTTGCCGCCATCGAGTCGCGTCACGACGAGTCAGAGAGCGAGCACCTCTCATCAATTCCTCGTGCTCGCATCTCTGCCTTCATGCCCCCTCTCCAGCCGACCCCACCCCGCCTTGATTGTGGCTCAGCCGAGCTTCAATTTTTTGAGCTTTACCTGCCACCATGTCGTTATGTACCGGCACCGCCCGCGTCGTGGCTAGCCTACACCACTTCACCCCACACAAATTCCTCTACACCACTAGCTCACCTTGGCTCCCTCTTCACTGTGCGCACGCCCGTGGGAGCGCTACCGCCTCCCCGCTGCCGCTGATGCTGTCGTATCCACCGTGACTCATCGCCGTGCTTGTCGCGTACACGTGGCCAGCACTGCTCAGGTAGTCGCCGGCCGAACCACCACTTCGACGGGGTTAGCGGTGTGTCTCTAGTGCTTATCCCCTATCTCTACTGTCTTGTTAGCACTGTGGCTCGCCGGAACACGGTTATCGCCGTTGCAGGTCGTCCGCCGCTAGGGAGAGCCCGCTCTGCTTCACCCCGTTCATGCCACCACCGCCCATCGCTTCGCGTCAAACCCTAGGTGAGCGTCGGCCTCGTAGATAGGTTAGTGTGGGTCCCGTGTGGCTGGCGCAAGCGCCAATGCCACCGCTCGCCGTGCCGGAGCACGCGGGGGAGGGCAGGGACCTTGCCATTGTAATGAGGAGAAAGATCTGAGGGTTCCGTTGCAAAGTCGTTGTCTATAGAAATAGTACGTGTAGTGTTCGCGCTATTTTCTAATAACGCGAGGGCGTTTTTGCTAATGTGCCAGCGCGTGCGGGCTTTCTCGCCACGGGTCGCCTCGCGTGCGTGGGCTGGTGCCGCATGGGCCGCACCATGGGCCATCAGGCGCTCGCGCGCGCTGCGTCGCGTGTGGGCCGTGTTGGGCAGAAATTAGTTTAGCTTTTTGGTGGAGAATAGAAATAACTTTTCATTTTAATTCTGGGCTAAACTTTGGTAATTAATATAAAATCATGTAGGTATCCAAAAATTGTGAAACTAATTTTGTTAAGTTTCTAAAATTATGCTCTATTTATTAGTGTATTTAGTTCATATATATACTTGTTGATACCATGAGCTATTAAATCATTTGAGAGTGCTTAATATTATTAGGTTAAATATTGTTGGATTTTTTTGTAGCAAAATGGTGATAGCTTTAGCTTTGAAAATTTTACAGTAGCTTCATGGTATTATTATGTGTTCACTATAATTTTTATAGCTTTAGAATAGACTTAACATAAGGGTAGTTAAATGCTCTTTGTTTCAAATATACATTAAATCATTAGTAAAAGTATAGATATATCCTTCATTTGTAAAGTTAGGTGTTTGTTAGTTGAATCCAACACTTTACTTGATGAAGATGATAGTTAGCTTAGTATCTTAGTCATTAGAGCTAGCTTAGTAGTTATCATGTGTATTCTTATTTTAAGAGTTGTTGTTGCCAAAATGCTAAGTGTTGCATCATCATCGCATGCATGTAGAGAACGAGTTGGCGGAGATCGTGACCATCGGAGATCATGAGTTCGAGGAGGTGATCAAGGAGTACAAGGAGGAGATCCTCGTGCAGGAGGAGGTCCTGGAGCCGCCACTGACTGACTGAGATGACACCCCTCCTACCCAAGGTAAGCCCCGGTGCATAACCCTTATTTTGAATAATCACTGGATATATATATGTGATGTGCAATTACGTTACAGGCTTATTGTTGAAACTACATGCATAGATATACCTACCTATGAGTTCTACTAGCTTAGGCCGCGTAGCTGTTATGCTTAGGTTTCTTTTCGGTAGCGTGAGTAACCTGCAGTTACTCATAATATGTGATTATTAATATTACTCTTATAATAAAATGGTGAAAGGAAATGGAGACCGGACATGGATATGGTACGGGTATTGGTGAGTGTAAGAGGTTGTGTCCCGCGGTCAACGGGGTATAGCTTGGTTACACTGTTTTCCATGTCCATGTCGGTTAAGGATCGGTCGTTGTATTGGATTCTAGTCAGGTCACAGACTTATTATCCTGAGCACATACTTGCTTATGGGGGCGGGGAAGCTCGTTGCTCTCTTGTCGTGGGTTTCGGCTATTTTCGGACCGACTGATTGGAGGCGGGGATGGTGGAGGTCTAAGCACCATACTGAGGCCGGGACTCAGGTGTGGGGGCTTGGAGTCTAAGTTTGGATGGGGACCTAGACCTCTTGATAGGAGAGTGGTGGGTTAGTCCTGCTTGTGCCTGGGATACAAGTGGGGCGTGTGTTTCGGGGTACCCAGCTGGGCTACATTGATTTTGCGAATCACCGTGTGATACGGTACGACTTGTCTGCGATCTAGCACCGTAGTAATAACTGGAAGATGAAAGATGGTGAAATGGATCTGATTGCTCAACTGTTGCTTGAAAGTAGAACATATGCTTACATAGAATGGTTAGCTAATGAACTAATCATGACTGCTAATAAGCATCTACATAAGGATTAACTACTAGTAAGGCTTTTCACAAAAAAGAAACCCAGCAAACCATAAAGCTTATTATATCCTTTAGAGTCGGGAAATTATTTCCACTAGTCGGGTAAGTCTTGCGAGTACATTGTGTACTCAGGGTTTATTTACCCCTGTTGCAAGTATGGCTTGAGAAATGGTTGTTGTGTGGATGATTCTTCTGGTGGGCACAGACGGATCCTTATATCTTATCGTTAGATGTTTATTTCAATTCCGCTGTTTAAATTCCGCACTCTGAACTTGGTATTGTAATAATGTATTTTCGAGAACTCTTGTTGTATGAAATGGACAAAGTATTGTAAACTCGTACTCATTATTGGATCCTGGATGAAAAACATGTATTGTTCGAGTTCTTCCTTGGGGTGTGCTCGATGGAACCGTTCGATGTAGCTAGCTTTCGAGGTACTTTTGGGTCTGGTGGAAGACAAGCGCCTCCGAAAGTGTGCTATTTCAGGCGGTTCTGTCACAGCGGGCTCCGCCGCTGCTTTGCGGGCACGCGTGGTCTCCGTCGCGGCCACGCAGGCGTGGGCGCAGGGGTCCCTGCTGGCGCGCGTGCAGGTCCCTACTCGGGTTGCGCTGTAGCAGACATCACGTTAGGGAGCGCGCTGTGTAAGTCCCTACTGGCGTGCGTGCACGCCACGATGGCCTCCCCTTCCATTCGACGTCCTCGTAGGAGGCGGCATCACGGTGGTGGGTGTTGTGCCAGGAGAGGAGGGCGAGGGTGAGGTGCGCGTCGGGGATAGGGGAGCGGGGCGCGCATCCTGGAGCGGGGGTGCGAGGACATGAAGCGCGTCCGCGTCGGGCTGGGCCTGTCTGGCTCATCTGGCCTAGCCCCCTCGGTTCGCGCGGTGGCCGAGGCATTCGTCCGTGCGATAGTCGCGGCAGGGTTCGCGTGCGTCGAGCGTGGTCCTCGAGCGACGACTAGGGTAGATGCAGCTGCGCGCGTCACGGGGGCGTGGCTGCAGGAGCTCGCCGGCCATGGGAGCGCGAGCCGCCGAGGGCAGCCTGCCGCGAAGCAAAAGGGCTGGGCGAATGGAGGTCGCGTTCGGCATCACGGCCTGGGTGGGCGCGGGCGGCCCCGTGGCCTCACCGGAGCCGGCCATGGTGGGCGGGGCCATCTTCAAGGGCCGGGCTCGCAGCCTGGGCAGGCTTGGGGCGGACGGAGGTCGTAGCCAGCGTCGTGGCTTGGGCAAGCGCAGGTGGCCTTGTGGCCTCACCGGAGCCGGCCATGGTGGACGCGGCCTGGGCGGGGCCATGGGCGCCTTGTTGCTAACTCGAATAGAGAGAGGGGAAGAAGAAAAAGGCAGGGGCATAACGGACATTTTGCCGCTCTTATCTCTCCTCGAATTCTATAAATGAATATTTTATTGGATCCGATATCCACCAGCAAATTTGATAAGAAGCAGAGTGTCTTTCAGCAAACTGCTCCATCTTGAATGTCCTGCAGCAAAGGAGGTCACTTTCAGTGTCCCATAGCCAATTTTGCCGTATAACAAAGGAGCAAAATTTCTGCAACAACTTTTTTCGTCTAACTTGGTTTTTCTTTTGTCTGTTGCTCGGCTCCGATTGAACTCCTATCGGCGGTGTTTTTTCTTTCTCCATTGCAGATCCGCTTGGGTTTACTCCAATCTGGTGTTTTAAGTCCTCTCCAATGTCTCTCTCTCAACTGTCATATTGGGAGCGCAGGGGCTGGCCACCAGATGCGACGGATGGAGGTGGATCTCGGCAGCAGATTCACGAATTCCATTCTAAAAAAAAAGATTCGTGGTTTCCACTCGGAGCGTCGGCGCCGCGTGTAGCAGAGCTACGCACTAGCAGCAGCAGCCAGCAGAACACAGCAGGATAAAGGATCGTGGTCCGTAGACGGCCGGAGACAGTTCGGTAGCACGCCGGCACGCCGGGTCTGCGGCAGGAGGTGCGCTATACCTGTACGCATCAGCGAGCACCCAACAGATCACGTATAGCACAGGTATACGGAATGTTCAATTTTTTTTTAGGGGTAAGGTATAAGGTATGTTCATTTTTAATTCACTTTAGTAGTTTATTGATTATTTTATTTGAAACAAATCAAGCAATAGGATATTAGGATCAATAGTGAGAGTTAGAAACTAGAGAAATTAATGCTGAACGTCGTTAATGCTTGACCGTGCATTGCACTGAGGCCACGTTTGCACATACGTGTGACCTTCAAGGATTTCGTATAAGACATGGACACATGCGTTTGGTCTTCGTATCCAAACCGGACAGGATACAGATTCGTATCGGACGCGGATACGTGAGCAGGATCGAGATTTAATATCAACAATTAGATGACGATGTTACAGTCTTTTTTGGTGTAGAGATGAGAGATAGAGAAGAGAAGAGAAGAGAAGAGATTGATCTTTCTCCAAAAACAAAAGATTTACACTATCAAATTATTGATGTAGTTCTGATTAGAAACAAACTTTATACTTACTAAATGTAGATAGCCGATGATCTAGGTAATTGTGAACTAAAATCTTGAACAATTTGTTGTCTAATTCAGCCTAAATAAATGCAATCACTAAAGAGAGTTGCTATGCGACAAATCTCGAGAGGTTTCCGATCACAATCATTGACGGTCCAAACCAATCTTTGATATGTCAACAACTAACTTCTTGTTGACTTTAGCGAGAGATTAAATTAGCGAGTCCTCAAAAAAGTCATGGAGCTTAATATTTAACCATGATATTATGAAAATTAAGGATATAATATATTTATCTAAATACCTCTGTGCTTTGCAATGAGAAAAAATCTACCAAGGTTGTATTTTAACTCGATGCAGTCTTAATATTCATTCTCATATTATTGCCAACATTAACTTATATATTATAGTCATAGATTCAAAATTTTATAGAAAGGATAAACATAAATAGATATCTACCATTTTCGTTGCCGTTTCATATGAACGAGTTTGATAGTTTTTCTCCCATTACAACGCACGGGCAAGTTTGCTAGTATGAATAAAAGATGGAAATATCACTGCAACAGCTCAAAATTCTTCTACTGCGTTTATGAAATCATCATGTGTCAAATCATGGAGTGCATTACCAACAATGGCCTGTTCTTAGCTTGTGAGTAAGAGACTCCCTATTCCTGTAACAAGAACAAAAAAATAATAGGGTCTAGACATCTAGCTAGTATCAAAGCACAAGATATATATGAGTTAATCAAGTGTAACACGTAACCAACAAGTACTAGCATGTATTCACATTCTTTGGGTTGCAAAACGAAGTTTGGATAATATGGAATCAACAAAGGCATTTAGCCACATGCAAGTTGGGTAGGCTTGTATAGTTTGGGCTCAAAAATATTTTAGAAAGGTTCCTCGATAAATTAGGAAAACATAATCCACCACCACCCACACTTCTGGTTTCTGGAAGTATAAATAAACACAACAGTTCTGGTTTCTGGAAGTATAAATAAATAAACACAAGGTTCTGCATTTTCAACTCAGCAGCGGAACCACTGCAAACTTTTTAAAATAGCAAGAGGATGTAAGTGTAATCAGATAACCTTGTACCTTGTTATGTCTCAAACCAATCACAAGGTTGTATTTTAAATTCAACTAAGTTCAACAGTGCAACTGCTGCAAAACTTCTTATAATAGCAGGCGGATGTGAGCTTATCATACATCCATGCATTTTACTTGTCTAACAGTGCTTCACAAAACTAAACAGAAAAGTATACAGGAACACAATTTTCAGCTTAGTTTCCTACTCCTGTCTTGGGAAGATCTCTGCTAGCAGATGCTTGTTTTATCATATTTATCCATCTTTTTTAAAAAAAAGATATAAATATAAATCACTGGCATGGTTTAACACGAAGATCAACTCTGAATTTAAACTTTTAAAGGCAACTTCTTAATTTCAGGAATTACCAAATGCATACAGCTCCCCCACCCCCTCTTTTTTCCTTTGCATTAGCACTCCCTCCTCTTTTTTCCTTTGCATTAGCACTTGCATAAAAAAGTAACAAGGACACTTTTGCTCCATGAGCAGGAAGAACAAGAAGCTCAAGATGCTTCACCTTTTCAATCTCATCTTTCTGGTCATCATCCACAAAAGAAAAACTCATGTTCTCATCATAAACTAGAGGTGGAGATCAGACGACGAATGGTAACCGAAGGAATAGGCAAACTGGACCTGTACTTGGCGATGAGCCTGCAAATCATATACATATACATCAGCCTGCCCTATAGAAGCAAATATACGTTTCTTTCCACCTTGCAACCCGTCCAGAAAGCGGCGAACACATGGGCGAGGAGGTGGTTGAAGGCGGGGGTAGCCGTGGCAAGGCCTGGCGTGGAGGAGGCATTCGTCGAACAGCTGGGAGTGCATGGTTGACGCCCGGGTTGCCCGGCCTCGCGCCTCTAGCTGATCGACGAATTGCTCCCGCACGGCAGGGCAGAAGCTCTGAGACCACCGGCCGCGTGGCCGGATGCTGAACGGACGGCGCGGATCGGAGCCTGTCTGGATAGGTGGGGGCGGAGACGGAGCAGCGTGCACTACATCGGTGAGGGTACGAGGCGCTGGAACTGAAACGGTGTGACCAGCGGCGGCGTGTGCGGTGCGGGGGTTGGTCTGGGCTGCTGGCGCTGGCGGCGGCGGTGTGTGCTAGGGTCGAATGGTTTTTATTTAGGGTTTCGGATTCGGAGGAGACAGATGGACTGGGCCGTAAGTGTTGAAATATTTGGGCTGGACCCAACTTAAATTGATGCCTTGGCATCAAGCCCAGGGCTTTTCCTCAAAAAAAAAATCAAGCCCAGGGCTAAGAAGGCAACACAAAAAAACGGTAATGCTCTTAACCGGACGTCCATCCGTCCGGACGCTCTGTTGCTAGCCCACGACGCTAGCCCAACAACCCACGCTCCTTCGTTTCTCAAAAAAAGGATTCATCCATTTATTTCTATCCGCCCGTTCCCCTTCCTGCCTGCCGCCTCCGAGCGCACGACCGCTGGCCCTGCCAAGCGCTGTCCGTAGCCGCCTCCAAGGTGCAACGCTCGGGCACTGGCCTTGCCAGGCACGGTGCGTGGCCACCTCTGAGACGTGGCGCTCGGCTACCGACCCTACGACGCGCGGCTGCCCTCTCCAAGTCATGCGACCTCCTTGCTCGTGCGACCGATGCCTCCCTTTTCCGCGATGTGTAGCCATTGTCGCCGTTCGCCACCTATAAGCGTCGCCGGGCCACTGCCTCCAGTGAACAGAGCCTCCATTCTGCCGAGCAACAAGGAGATGTTTGTGTTGAAAGTGGATGTTACAAGAGTATTTTTCAATTGTTTTAGATGCTTTAGAGATATGTTGCATATGTTTTATATGGATGTTGTAAAAATAGATTAAGATATTACATATGTTGTAATGGTTGTACATGTATGATGCGAGCGTCCGTTTTAAATGTTTCATCTGTTTTTTTAAACGTATGTTGCAAGTATGCTTATTTGGATGTTGCATATGTTTCACACATGTGTTATAAGTTTTATCAAAATGTTTATATGTGTTGCAATGGCTTTTCAAGTGTTTTTATATTCTTGCAAGGATTTCAGATACATGTTTAATTGTTTTATCCGTCTTTAGAAGAATGCTACAAATGTTTTATCTAAATATTTTAAAAGTAGATTCAATATTACTGCTAGGACCCACCTCCGCGCGGGCACAGACGTTCGGACGGGGAAGCGGAGGGGGCGCAAGCGGGGGTCAGGTGGTGTGGGCGATGTTCGTGCGGTGCAGGCCCCACATGGGCGTGCAAAACGGAGCGCAGGACACGCGTCCGGCACTGCCGCAACAAAAAAAAGCCTGCCATCGCATCTCATTCTCATCTCAACAATCCTGCAGACTGCGGGTTGATCCAAATGCATGGAAAGTCACGGCATAACACATAACGGATTGCGGGTTGAACCAAGAAGATTCACCCATAACCTCTGCACAAACATAATACCCCGTCGAAGCAAATCTGTGGGCTCTACGAAGGCATTGGTGTCCAACAACTAATGTACATATACTGACAGTGGATTGTGTGACTAAAAAGCATGGAACACAGTTACGTTAGCCCACGGATTGCAATTCAGCATTGTTGGTCATCCCTGCAACCTCAGAGTTTACAGGCATACAGCAACCTTCTTGTTATGATAAGGCCCTCCAGAATTCAGGGATATCAGTCATCCCGCAAAAGGTTATATTATACAGTGCACTGCTGCAGCTTTACATAAGAACGCGGCAGCTGTGCTATGTTTTGTTCAGTGATTCAGCAGCAGATACATGATTTTCTTTTTACCCGCCTGTCTCTCTACCTGAACCACCATCTTTGGATCGCAGAAATGGGCGTCTGGAGGAACGGGGCGTAGCGGTGGATGTATGGATTCACAATCCTGCTGATTTTCGCCCAGGCGCTCTGGTGATAGCTGGATGTCACAGGAGCATGGTACATCAGCTTCAATACCTGCACGATAAACAAGCATGTGAAGGGCACTGGTAGGCAATGCAGCGTGTGTGTGCTGACCGTTAATACAAGTTACTTGGGAAAGAGCAGTAATACACCTAACAGACGATAGTTATAACTAATAACCTAGTTGCTATTGTCGACCAAATTCTAGCTGGTTGTTGGTGGGCAAAAAGCAAGGCAGAAGATAAATTGGATCTCTTGGAATTGAAACAATAACACAAACAAGGTAAATCAGTACATTTGGCCAAAGATACAGAGGTTAGGAATTACATGCAGCAAAACAGCATGCAAGTAAGAGATGAAATACAAAAAGGGAAGCCTGAACTTTTGGGGGCTAATTCACCTGCCAGTACATGAATGTCTGAATTATGCTACGGCGCCACCTGCAACCCAAAAGGGTAAAGATCAAAGATGTACTGTAGTTCCTAAGATAAAATTAAAACTTCACAATAGTATGGAAATCTGAATATACATACGAGAGCAGTGATATGATCAGAAGAAAACCCAAGGTAATTTCAGCATTTGAACTAAGGAGGCTCAGTGTAGTATTATTTGTCTCTACCCAAAGACAAGGCTCTTCCAGGTATTGCCTGAAAAAGACATCGACACAGTATTGAGAAATGGGAACTGGATACCAATTGTGCCAAGGATACAGAAACGAATCCACATACAGTTACCTATAGAAAGAGGATCGAGCAAAGTTACGCCTTAGGAATCTGGCAACATGATCAAGTGCCCAGCAAAGCACAGGTAGTGCAGCAGCTGTGAGAAATATAAAATTATGATGAGGCAAGCATATCCAAAAGCAGACATCAGAGACATGAATTTGCACGAAACAAGGTGCATCTTACTCTTCAAGTGCAATTGAGATGTGAAGAGCATAAAAGAGAACATTAAATGGATAAAATCCTTGGTTGCAAGTACAGACTGCAACCAAGCTTGAATTGCTGGCATGTTCCATGCTCTTGGTTTCTGTACACAAAAGAAAATTTAATCAAAGTCACATCATGCGAAAAGAATCTGGTAAGATAGGCAGGTAATTACCCCATAAGTACTGTATAGAGAATATCCTGATGAAAATATTGTTCCCAGTAGTGAAAGTTTGCAAGCTCTGTCAGCAAGGTGTTTTGGCAAAATAGGAAGCATTCCCAGACCAGCAACCACAAGTATCTGAAACATAATATTTCGGTCATGCCCACAAGTAATGAATCAAAAAACCACAAGTAAGGTTCAGAACAGTAACATGACAGGCTGATGAGTCAGCGGTCAAGAACAAAGAGAGTTTCCCAATGGCATGCCCACAAGGATTGCCATAGAAACAAGCAGAACAATGGAACTTGAAAAACCAGCTAGCATTTTAGACACATGCAATTAACAATTCAATAAACCAAAGAAAAGAGTGGCTTATCCCTTACCCATGCGTTGAGGGAGAAATGTATACTCCGTGCATCGAACCGTAAAGGGTTGGCAGCACTGTCTGTTTGTGTAGGTGGCGGCGGCGGCGGCACTGACCTCGAAGTAGATCCTACACAAGAAATCGATTCAGCTAACGATACATGTGATACAGAAACTGATGGATGTCCAAAACATATATGTTTTACCTGAATTAAGTGCCCTGACATTCTCGCTGGATGACGAAGACGAAGACCTTACATCTGGCCTGCTGGGCTGAGTAGAACCTGTGAATGACCTCGGCTCAACGACCAGATCATGGTCCTGTGGAACCAAAGGGGGGGAAATCAAAATGCATGAACTACTGTATTGCTTCACTCTTCAGTGTCCAGAGGCACACAAGCGATGATATTTATTAACTCAAAATGTGTACAAAAGCAAATGGCAAGAATTTGTTTTCCATTTTCTTAAAAGTCTGCATACAAACAAACTTGTTCTGTGGCCCTGCCTGCTCAACTGCATAACAGTATCCTGACTCAACTTATAGATGGGTTGTATGGATAATAAACTTACTAACTATGAATGAGCATACTGCATTCCCCATAATGAAATCACAAGCTTGAAGGAGTAGCACAAGCACCCAGGGTTGGAAGCAAGCAACACATGGAATCGATCGAACATGCCGTGTTCAGGTACAGTCTACAGTAAGCAAGCAGACCGTCACCTGCTAACAAAGCAGCGGGCCGCGACTGGATCTCTGCTCAGCCACTCGCTGCAACCAGCAGTCCAGCATATAAACCCGACGCTACAAGGCACGCTCCTGCAATCTGGACCTCAACACGACAAGCCTAAGCAAACCCCAGCACACGAATTTAGCAGGACTGCTATTCCGTACGGAAAGCGCGTCAGATCCTAAATTAGTGCTGCTACTCAGCGCGCGCGGACGGGTAGGGGAACAGCGGCGGCGGCAGAGGGGAAGGGGAATCGCGGAACTCCAGGGCAGGTGGATGGCGGCGCCAGCGGTGGAAGTGGAACTCACGACGTAGCGCTGGTAGAACTTGCGCTTGAAGTGGTCGACGACGTCGGGGCGGGAGGCGAGGTTCGGCGGGAGGAGGACGTTGGACCAGTAGTCGGCCCAGCGCGCGTCGCCCTCGTAGTCGTACGCCGCCGCCGCCGCCCGCTTCTGCTCCTGCTCCGCGTCGGCCGCGGACCCCGCCATCGCTCGCCGGGGCTGGGGGTTTTGGGCCTGGCGATGAGGACGGGACGGGGGACTGGCGACGCGACGCGAGTTGGGGAATTTTAGCTTGGCACTGGCGCACGCGATGGCGATGCCGATGCCGATGCCGATGCGAGGCAGTGGGCCGTGGGCGTGGGTGAGGGAGACGACAGGCGGGTACACGTGACTCGGCAGGCTGTCCTGTCGCTGGGTCGCGCTTTTCCTTGCCTTTCGCGGGCCGTGGGCTGTGGACCACGGCCCAATGGGTCCTTGGGGCCAGCTTGGTAGCGAATCGGATCGTGTCGGCATCTATGGCCCAGACCATTAGCGAAGTGGATCGTCTCTCGTGGTTTGTTGCCGTGTTGGGTGCACGGGCTGGGCATTCCCTTTTTGTTTGTATTGTTATTATTAGGTTTATTTGCCTCAAATTTTAATGATGATGAGGTTTGTGGGAATTCTAGAGCACCAGGTTACAAGAAAAGAAAAAGAAAAAGAAAAAGAGTAGCATCCAAGGATTCATAAAAGCAGTCTCCCGTTGGAAACACACCTCAAATGAAGAATTTTTTCTTTCAAGTACAATACGAAGAATCTTATGAGATCAATGGGGGAAAAACATGACCATTGTGAAGCACAGCGGAGACTTGCATTTCTAGTCAAACGTTATGAAGTTCAGAAACTGTTTCTTAGAGTTATCTAATTTCATAATTCACAATGATAGTAATATTAGGTTTTGGAAAGATAAGTGGTTAGGAAGCTTCGCTCAATGCCATCTCTCTATAATATTGTTAGTAAAAGGCATGTTTCAGATATTCAGGTCTTTAATTCTAGACTGCTTAATCTTACACTCTGTAGCAAAATAGAATGAGTTGGCCATGAAAGTTACTTTTGTGCAATTAAATGGCCAACAAGATTTCTTTTATAGTATAGTCAATCAGTCAATGTATAAACCGTTTGGTAAACCAAATTGTGTTGCTTGTTCGTAAGGCTATTTGGAAGCTAAAATTGCCCCTTAAAATTAAGTCTCCCTTTGTTCTTTATAAAGGAGGTAATTTTAACTCAACATGATAATCTTGTTAAGGAGAATTGAAAAGATGTTGAAAAATGTTGTTTTGCATCAATAAAGAAACCCTCAACACTTGTTTTACGATTGTCATGCGGCGTGTTTTCTTTGGAGAGCGGTTCATGTTGCTTTTGGTTACAACCACCAAGAAACACAATAGTTTTTTTTTTTTGGCATTGGCAAAACAAAGTACTCTAAATCTTGATCCCAAGTTTGTGTGGGAGTAAATGTAATCAATTACTATAGTATTTGGTTGAGCCGAAATGATAAGGTTTTTGACAAAAAGTGAATTTATTATTACTTATAGGTTATTTTTAAGGCCATGTGCTGGGCACGTTTTTGGTCCATCCTCTAAAAGGAGAACGAGAGGGTATATTGTACGTCACAGGCCGCAACAACGGAGATCTTTGCTAAGTATGAGTGATTGTTTTCTAATAGACTTAGTAGTTAGCACATAGTTTGGTGCATGCATGTATTTGTTTTCTTTATGAGAGCTTGCTACTATCAGTCAGATGCTATACTTGTAATAAAGGATGACTAAGTGCATGACTTGTGTAGAGGTCAGAATTAAAAAAAAATCATTTTTCTAAAACAAATGAGATCATCAATATATCTCTATCTCTAGCTCTGCATCTATCTCTATCTTGAGCTGTATCTCCGTCTTAAGTGATACAACATGTTCGCTTGGTCGTAAACGATCGTAAATTTCCAGCCAGAACGGTATTTTTCTCTCACACCAAAGCAGCCAGCAGTAATAATCCACGATCGTATACGATCGTATCAGCACCAGCCGAACAGGCTGATATTTAATCTATATCTATACCTAATATTAAAAACATTACATGTATCTATATGTAATATTAATCTATATTTTCTTGTATACCTAAAAAAATCTAAGAGGATTTGAATCGAATGAAGCACGGGCACATTCATAGTTAATAAAAAATATTAATATAAAGATTTCCAGATCAATTGCACCCAGATGTTCATGGTACCACAACACGACACGTCCAATTTGGCACGCGACCGATCCATCCTTTTGACTTGGCGTTCCACTTCCAAAACAATCGTGGGTACAGTCACTTGCAACTTTTGCCAGGAGGAAACAAAACTGGCACAGACAGAAAGAACACGGATACATATCCACGCACTCCGTCCTAAAATTAAGAAATCTTAAGTTTGATTAAATATACACAAAAACATAATAATGTTTATGATACCAAATAAACATCATTAGATTAACCACATCATATAGTTTCATGGTAAACCGGTTTGGCCTGTTCGCTTGAGCTTATTCCGAACTACTTTTCAGCCATGGAACAATGTTTTTTTCACAACGTTTCAGCATAAGCATCAGCATAAATCAAATTTCAGCATCAGCGAACAGGGTAACAGATGTCTGATACCATTTTCTAGTTAAGCTTGAAATTAGTTGATTCTACTTATTTTGAGAAGGAGGGAAGGTCTGTCCGCTCGCTTTCCAGCCTGTAGCATACTAGCATCCCACACTGTGATTATCTGATGGCGCCATCGAGCCGTCGACCAACCGCGTCAGGATCAGGCTCCTTCGCCGGCACGGAACGCGTGCGATTAACCGATTACCATTCCAGCACACGCCCCAGTTGAGCAGGTGCCCCCTGGATCTATCTGGTAGTGGGAATCAACAAGCGGAGACCTGGACCTGACCTGATCGGCGGGAGAAGCTTCCTGGCAATCTCACTCTCCATTCCAGTTCAGCGAGGAAACTTGCGGCGCACAGCACTCTGCGGAAAAAGCAGCAGCCTGCCGTTTCAGAAGGAAGCTTGGATGCCAAGGAAATACAATAAATCAAATGCTGCTTTTTCTTTTCTTTTATTCTTCTCTATATAATTATACAACAAACAATAAAAGAAATGCAGCTACTACTTGTCTTCTCATTTCATTCCTACTGAACCATGATGACTTTATCCAAGCACTAGTCTAAGTGCAGTGCAGTCTTCAGTGTGTGAACTCCGAATAAGCCCTTGTTTAGTTCTACCCCAACTTCCAAAAAGTTAAGTTGCTACAGTACCTGTCACATCGAATGTTTGCGGCCCGTGCATGGAGTATTAAATGTAGACGAAAAGAAAAACTAATTGCACAGTTTGGTGAAAAATTGTGATACGAACGTTTTGAGCCTAATTAGTCCATGTTTGAACACTATTTGCCAAATAAAAACGAACGTGCTACAGTAGCCCCAAAATCCGAATTCCTACAACTAAACACAGCCTAAGATCCAGTAGGATATTATTCAAAGTTGGGGGGCTTACAATCAACGGCTGGAAGGAACCAGAGCAGCTGACAAAAAGGAAGGTACTTATTCGCGCCTCGAAAAGGCATTTTAAAAGCCTCCATTATTTAGTTCCCCTAAAGTTTACTCCATATCACATCGAATGTCTAGACACATGTATGAAGTATTAAATATAGATTAAAAAATAACTAATTCCATAGTTTGTGACTAATTTACGAGATGAATTTTTTAAGCCTAATTAGTCAATGATTTGACAATATGGTACTACAGTAACACATGTGCTAATGAAAGATTAATTAGGCTTAATAAATTTGTCTCGCGGATTACTGACGGATTCTGCAATTTGTTTTTTTTATTAGTATCCGAACACCCCATACGACACCCCATGTGACATCTGATGTGACACCCCAAAACTTTACGCCCTGGATTTAAACAAGGCCTTAACCTATAACTAATGAAAAGAGAGATTTATTATTCACAGTTGGACACAGGTCCGGGTATGCGGTAATGCATGTGAAGCCCTCCTTCTCCTTCTCTGACCAAGACCGCACTCAAGGAAGTTGGAATAATCTAGTGATATAAACTATTCCTTTTAGACGAAGTCATCCATCACTTGACCCCTCCCAACTCACTCACGCCTATAAAAGCCACCCATCCCCAGCCCGCACCCAATTCTCCACCTACTCTCCTTCCTTAGCAACAAAGCAAGCCAGCCTGACCCTCTCACACCACTCTCACTGTTCCACACCAAGATCCAAGAGCAAGAATAGGCAAAAAGAGTAGGGGGCAAGGAACTCGCTCACCACCATGGCGTCCTACGACAAGGCCTTCGAGTCCTACAAGAAGGCCCTCACCACAGCGGCATCCGTCGCAGCGTCCATGATGCTGGTGCGCAGCGTGGTGAACGAGGTGGTGCCGCCCGAGGTGCGCGAGCTGCTCTTCTCCGGCTTCGGCTACCTGCGCTCGCGCACGTCTTCGGACCACACCATCATCGTCGAGAAGAAGAACGACGGGTTCGCCAACAACTACGTCTACTGCGCTGTGAAGACTTACCTCACCACGCGCATGAACACTGACATCCAGCAGCGCCTGCGCGTCAGCAGCATGGACGAGAATGACAAGATGATGGTCAGCATGGATGAGGGCGACGAGATGCTGGATGTTTATGAAGGCATGGAGTTCAAGTGGCGCCTTGTCTGCAAAGACAACTCAAATGACTCCATGAACGGCAGTCACAGCGAGTCCCAGTTCTTCGAGTTGACCTTCAACAAGAAGCACAAGGACAAGGCCCTCACATCATACCTCCCATTCATTTTGGCCACAGCCAAGGCCATTAAAGCCCAGGAGAGAACTCTCATGATATACATGACTGAGTACGACAATTGGTCCCCAATTGACCTCCACCACCCATCTACATTCGACACGCTTGCCATGGACCACAAGCTGAAGCAGTCCATCATCGATGACCTTAACAGGTTCATGAAAAGGAAAGATTACTATAAGAAGATTGGCAAGGCATGGAAGCGGGGGTACCTGCTGTATGGTCCACCTGGGACTGGGAAGTCAAGCCTAATCGCAGCCATGGCCAACCATCTCAGGTTTGACATATATGATCTCGAGCTAACTGCGGTCACATCCAACTCAGACCTCAGGAGGCTTCTTGTTAACATGGGCAACCGATCCATTCTTGTGATCGAAGATATTGACTGCACCATAGAACTGAAACAGCGGGAGGAAGGTGAAGGACATGACGAGTCAAATTCTACAGAACAAAACAAGAAGGAAGGCAAGGTGAGTACTAACTTTCAATGTACAAAACCTGTATCTTCTCGATCCCACCACTTCCTCACTTGTCCTGACAAGAATTTGGATTTTCTGAACAGGTAACGCTGTCTGGACTGCTCAACTTTGTTGATGGGCTGTGGTCAACAAGTGGGGAGGAAAGGATCATCGTCTTCACAACCAATTACAAGGAGCGCCTCGACCCGGCACTGCTGCGGCCTGGAAGGATGGACATGCACATCCACATGGGGTATTGCACCCCAGAGTCTTTCCAAATCCTTGCCAACAACTACCACTCTATCGAGTACCATGACACGTATCCAGAGATTGAGAAACTGATCAAGGAGGTGACGGTGACACCCGCAGAGGTTGCTGAGGTTCTGATGAGGAATGATGACACTGATGTTGTGCTTCATGATCTTGTTGATTTCCTGAAGTCAAAAATGAAGGAAGCCAATGAGATCAAGACTGAACACAACGAAGCAAATAAACAGCTGGATGAGAAGAAAGTCGACGAGGATAATGGCAAAAAAATAAAATCCAGTGAAATTCCTTCCAGAAAAGAAGATGAAAGCAAATAGCGGTTTGAGAGCAAGACTGAACACAAGGAAGCAAATAACCAGCTGGATGAGGAGAAAGAGAACAAGATATTGAAAAAAAATAAAACCCAGTGCAGTTCCTTCTAGAAGAGGAAAGAAGATGAAAGCAATGCATATCGTATTTCATATAGATTGATCCTACAGGGAATCCATTGGCGTATGCGAGTGTTTGCATATTGTCAACATTGTGTTTTTGGACCAATGATGTGTACTGGTACTTGCAGTGCGTCTGCAGAGTTCTGTTCATACTTGTTTAGTAGCATGTATGGAGAATTACAGATATGCAAAATCCATATGACAATTTACATGAAACTGCAAACATGCCATTGCCTTTCAAACACCAACCTTGGAAAGTGTAAAGCAGTACTTAATGTTATTCTGCTATCTAGAGTCATTTCCTGTGGATGTCCTGCATTTCACACGATCTCCACAATTTTTTCCTTGCCACATCCAGAGATTGAGGAGGTGACCAAAGAGGTGATGGTGACCTCTGCATAGGTTGCTGAGGTTCTGATAAGGAATAGTGACACTGGCATTGTGCTCCATGATCTTGTAGATCCCCAGAAGTGAAGACAAAATATGCTAATTTAACCACAAATGGCCACAAGGGTGCAAATAAACATCCGTATGATAAGATAACAGAGACAATAAAATCCCTGGCAAATTCCCTTCAAAAGGAGAAAGAAAGGAAAGGAAGGCAAGAAGTGAAAAGCTATTAGCAGTTTGTGTCGAAAGTAACGCTGACCAAACAATGTGCATACAGATGTAGATAGGCTGGTGATACTAGCGTTCCACTGGCAAATGTGTGATTGTTTGATGACTAAAAGCATTGTGCCGATACTTAACATTGTGTATCCACGGAAATTAATTTGAATGTGCTGTCTCAACATTGAGTATACGAATCTGCAACATCAATATGGCATTATATATACCTTTTGCCCATAACCGAAACGAGGTGCCTTCCATTTCCCATTGCATAACAGAAGACATACAAAGATACAATTCTTACTCTTACAAAAGACGATAGAATAGTAACAATTAAGAACAAGACAGGCCCGAGCTAAACCACCTGGTTCCCTGGTTCAGATACCTAAGCCTAGGTACCGGAAAAAATGTTGGAATGAGCAAGATTAGCCACAGCTCATCTCAATATAATCGGGACACTAGGACAGGAACATAAACAGAAGCAAACACGCCATTGCGCCGTCAAAGGCAACTTCGACTAGCGGGCCACTTATATACAGTTACAATTAGCGAGCTAGATTGTTGGAACCAAAACCAAACAGTTAGCGGACTAGAGCCACATACAGCGGCAGTGGTGCGTTATCGATTCCCCAAAATTGACCCCCTCATCTAACGATCGGAACGCATCTATCTAAGAAGAGAAGGTTGGTTTTACCTCGAAATCGTGGCACAGCTCTCGGGCATGGCATAAACGTCGCGGCAGGAGGACGACGGAGCAGTACCCCGCCCGCAGCCCGCTTCTGCTCCGACAGCACCCGCACCATCCTTGATTGGTCAAGCTGGTCCTGGTGTCGCTGACGCGGCGCCTCGCGGGGGTTCGGCCCGTCGACGCCGAGGGGGAAAGGGAAGTTAGGCACCGCCGACGCCGACTACGATGCCGATGCGACCGCCTCCTGCTTGCTCCGCTGCGGGCTGCGGTCCGTGTGCCTGAAGCCTGCTAGCAAAGCGGTAAGCCCGGCAACCGGCTACCAGGCCGCTTATAGCATTTCTGGCCTACCAACTACTCCAAACAATGCTCAGTACTGAGAATCTAAGGGCCAGCTTGGTAGAACTAGCACGATAGGCGCGCTCCGCTGCGCCCGTTCGTTGAGCGCACACATATTTATATTTGCTTAATTAGATAACCTTAGGCACTAAGCTACATAGTGTGAGCATATAAGACAACAATAGATAATTTCAATTTGCATTCTATGAACATAAAACTGGCAGTCCTTTCTCATATATGAGAGGTACGCTTATGTACTTGTGCTAACTCATATTAAAAGGAAAACATACTACAAATGGTTGTTTGCTCATACATTAGTAGTTCCATTTCAAGTAAAAACGTATCCAGTACAGACCATCTCGCTGCGGAAACCTGATGCCTCGTTAAGAACCAATGAACTGTTGACTAAAATATGTACCAAGTGAACGTAAAACTTTGAAACATCCTGGAAAATTATCTGACAATCTAAAGACAGCGGCATGAGTTTGTCCAAATCCAAATGGAGACATGTGGTTTACCTTCGTTACCTTAGTTAAACTGGTAACAATCCACATACAACATAAAGGTGATGATCAAAAGCATCTGGACTCATTATCAGTTTATGCATAACACATGTCATCATGCTGTGGGTATAATGTACAAATCAATCATTAGAAAATACAAAAAAGGTTGGTGAACATAGTAAACCGAAGAAATATTTGGAATGGAGCATACATGGATATTGTAAAATTTCTTTGGATCAGGGCCTACAGCCAATAAACTGATGGCTAAAAACTGAAGGAGTGTGTAGATTTTTCATGTCCAAAGAAGCAGAATGAAACCAAATCAAGCTTATTTTGTTAGAACTTTTTCGCACACACATGGTAGTGTGGAAAACAGTGACATCGCTGTGGCTTGAAAAGGAACATTGAGGCAGACCAGAGCATGTAACTACAATCATATCCAACTCAGTACCTCACTTGTGTTGGAGATATGACCACTTGTTTCTGAACATTTCAGCCAAAGCAAGGTAAGACACTTGCTGGTGTGATGAATGCACAAGAACAGAAACCAATTTTAGCTTTGTGTATGCATCCATGCAGACATGTTTGCCAATCAATGAAAGAGGAAAAACATGATGAGATTTTACTTCATGCGAGTAAAGCAAGATGCATGAGATGTTATCAATGATAAATACAGGAAGGTGCATGAGATGTCTAAGAGGCACAGAATAATCATGTTGCATGTTATCAATGATCTTAGAGCATGGATTTGTCATTCCTCTCTAGTTGTAACTTAATATTACCATTTTTTGAAAGAGATATTTACTATTACCAATTTGCTATGACACCAAAATATGGAAAGAATAAAGCTATAACATCTGATCAGCAGAAGCCAAGATTACTATTGATTCTACCTGTACTTGTAATTGACCAAGACCACACTGACAAAGAGCGAGGGATGCGCCTTGGACAAAATAGCGTTCAGTTTGGAAGGGCTCAGCATCCTAGTTCAATAAAGGTAATTACATCTGCTTCTCTGTAGTGTATTGGACTAGGTAGTCATCTTACGAAATGAGCAATTGGAAAAAAATATGTAAGGCAAATCAGATGTTTTTCTTCATTTTTAGACCTTGTGCCAGCTTGGTAGACATATGCAGTTGCCTAGTGCTTGCCCTGGCAATCTGTATCTTGATATGGCAGCATCCTCTGAAGATCCTGATGCCACTTGCATGAAAGTGAAACTCAGTAAAGAAATAAAAGATCTTTCTAAATATGTTTTTTTTGTACATCTATATATCATTATAACATTATTTCATAACGGGATAACATGATACACTAAGTTGTGCTGCAGTTTTTTAGGACATGTACATAGGATGATGTCTCATTGTTCACTGTTGTTTTCATTTGTCTAAAATCCAATAGGTTGCGCAGTTTGATTGTTGCTGAAGCACGTAGGCCAATGGTGTATTGTGTGACTATGATTTGTGTCCAAATAACTCCAGTACGAAATAGTTAAAATATAATCCATGAACTTTGATGCATCACTCCGATGCCTTGTTTGAACCAATAATCAAATGCTACATGTAGAAAGAGAAAGAGGCTTGATGTATCTGAACCTAATGGATGGAAAATACGTTTTGTTTTCGATTCTTCTAAATCAGGTACATATGAGATTTGATCAACAACCAAGGTTGACTAAACACAGAAAGCTGGAAGCATATTTGTCTGAATAGTGCTGACACAGGTTCAGTAACTGAAATGTAAAAATGCCAAACGCTATATGTAATCAATAGTTTCGTTTATAAGACTGGAAATAAATTTGGTATACCTAGTCATGAGCTGATATGAGTAGAGAAGGTAGAATAGAAAAAACAAAACTGTTTTTTGTTGAACCAATCCTAAAAAAGAATCATAGTGTGCCTCTTTAGTTATGTTAGCACAGTAACTGTGACGCCATACATATTTTCAGGCAAATTGAACTCATAAATTGCAAGGTTTAGGAGATTACCTGAAGTCTGGAAGGTCAACCAAGCATTAGAGCCCAAACCCTAGAACAGGAATCGAAGTCAATTCGGGGAGAAATCAGAGAGGCAGAACAAAATTACAAAAATGGAGGACACTGGAGTACCTGAGAAACGGTGCTGGCCCTGAGGCCGCTCATCACTGTCCTCGCCGTTCCAACTCAGGCCGTGTTGGGTAGATGTAACACCCTAGGTGTTTGGCTTCTACAAAAGTGCATTTCATTTCATAAACATGTGCATCATCTATCTCATCATGCCATTGTCACTGAAACATACATATGCAACATTCGCAATTCTATTTGTTTCATACTTGATTTGCTTGTGAATGGTAGTAGTGCAACATGTGAATGCAACATGAATTTCTCATACCTTGAAACATGGCAACATGGTAGGAATGTGGCAAGTTAAAATTGCAACAAAGGCATGAAACATGTAAAACATGGAATTGCAACATTTGAGTGAATTGATTGTTTTGTTGCTTTATCACATGTGATCATTAGAAATTAGTATAGCACTTGTGTAAAGTGGTTGATTATGGTCTAATACACCTTAACTACACTTAGGGTAATTGATGGGACATTGTTCATGTGGATCAAAATGACAAAAATGCCCTCAAGTAGATGTTTGACTTTGAATGACCCTTAGAGGGACACTGTTTGACTGATTCAAAAGTCCAACCTAGAGATCTTGCATGGCTGTGCACCCTTTACCAAAGTTGTAGCCAATTTATCAAGGAACAAAAGTTGTTTTATGATCAACTCATGAAAATGTGTGGAACAGCCTCAAACATGGCCCATAAGTCAGAATTGGGGTGGAATTCTACACTTAGAATTTTTCTAAGTCCTTAAGACGATTTTCAGTTTCGTGTGTCATTGTTTGGAGCCTTATATCTCCCTAACCAGGCCGAACCAACTTGAGCTCCAATTGACAAAGTTGTTGTACTCATTTAGATCTTCAATTTTTTTAACAATACCATGAACTAGATCGTCACCGTTTGGGAGTTATAGGTCATCAAAGCCACGCTGTCAGTCATCACCATCGAGTACTGAATCGAAATTTCATTTTGCTACAGTGAACCGACCGTCAGAAGATCACCGCCGCGTGTTTGCCACCCGTCACCGGTCTCCTGCTCACGCTACCACACGTCGTGGGTGTCCTGGCGCTGCTGGCCACGCCTTGAACTCGCACCCGCCTGCCCGATGCACTCGCCGTTTCATTTGCATCTCCTTCGCCTCCACCGCGCGCAGCGACAAGCCGTAGCAGCTCCTCCATTTCTGACCGAGCTTCGTCATCGCCTTGCACGCTTGCCACTGCAAAAACACGTCAGCCATCTTGTCCCTAGCTTCGCCGTGATCTCCTCTACCACCTCCACCTCTCAGCCAGGTCGATTGGGGCCTGGTAAGGGCGTATTCGCCATTTCTTCCACCGCCGCCATGGCGGGACCTCGCCGGAGTTGGCGCTCCACGCGGCCAACTACCACCGTGGCCTTCCCATCCCCTCCTCCTTGCTTGGTTAGCTTAGTAGTGAACTCTAGGAAGCTCGTACCGAGCTTAGCCGCACCCTACGGGGTCGGGCCTCGCCGGAGCCGGCCAAACCGTGGTCGTGCGCTGCCATGGCCGTCGCCACCCCCTCTAGCTACGGTAATCACTACAATAGATGGTGCCCCTAGGTGCGCACGGGGGAGACGAACATGTTGGCACCGTTGACCTCGCCGGAGCTATCACCGGCGACGAGCTATGCCGCCGTCCTTTCTTCCTCCCCTATCTGACTCACTGACTCGCGGGGCCCCTTTGTCAGTCGCTGAAGCGGAGGCGGGAGCCAGCATGGGCCATGCCGAGTTCTGGGCCACGCTGAACGCTGACGCGCGCGCGTCGCGGGCCACCGACTCTGTCCGGGCCAGCCCAGTAGATCATTAGGGTTTCCATTTTTGTTTCGTTTTATTCTTTTTCACAGATTTGTGTATATATTCAAAAATATGTATCTCCTAGTTGGTAGATCCAAATGATGTGGTTCCAATTTTGTTGAGTTCATGATAATGTCTAGTTTATATTAAAAATATAATTTATGCCTTGTTCTGTTATGAAAAATGGAGTTGATAATTATCTCTTTTAATCATGAAGGAAATAGGGGTAATTATATCTTTTTCTATGTAGCTCCAAATGGCATGAAATTTTTATGGTGTACTGCTCATATCATGAATAGCTTGTATTTAAATTTTCATACATTTTGGACACTGTATGTAGGAGTTAGGAAATTCTCTTGTTTGCATGGATGGATCTTGTGTGAATTTTCATAATTTTTCTATAGATCCAGTAAAGGTAAAATTTGGTGAGTGCTATTCTTATGCTAGAATGATGCTAGGAAAAATGTGAAATCTGTTGCTTGACACTTTTCATTATGGTTTCCTAATTATGCTAGAAATGGCCCTGCCATCTGTTATTTTTGATACAGCAAGTTTTGCTTGACCAATTGCTTTGAAATTTTTATGGTAGTCTATGTGAAGCATGAGATAGCTACTGTAAGTTTTGTAGATTTTTCTGAATAGTTTTACTATATGTTGCTTTAATCACCTAATTAACTAAATAAATTAGAAAAGGACATTAAATAATTTATTTAGAGGTTGGCACTATACTTTCTGGTGTTCCTCAGATATATGTAATAAGTTGATAAACTTGGTTTGGTCCAATTATGCTTTTGCATCATCACTAAATAATTAATTTAGTAAACCTATCATTTCTGGATAGATTCTATGTTTGACTTAATTCGATTTAGTTAACTTAAGAATCATGCTTTGATGTTTATAAATGAATTATAGAGAATTTCATAAGCTTTCCAGAATGTCCTCTTGCAAGTCATTTGAATTTATAGAACTCGGGTTGTGATTGAATTACGGAACAACTCGTTTGCATGTAAAACCTTAACTTTGAATTAAGTATGCCTTTACTATTCCTAAGCTTGTGGTAATGTTCCTAGGTGTTAGGCCTTTAACTGAAGATGAGCACCTTTATCTTAGGTTATGCAAGTTAGGTAAGTAGATCTCGTTCTTCAAGTTAAGTTAGATACATGTTTTAAAGTGATTTGAATAGAGCTATTCTTAATCGGTAAACGAGTGTCCAGTGATGTTTCGTTAAACACTTACTGTGATCCATTCATCATGAGCATCATGTCATTCCTTATGCATCCATGATATTTATCTTGTGCATCGGCATGCAATAGGTGTACCAGAAGGTGTGACACTGTTGGAATTCGAGGAACCGAGCGGGAAGCAGCAGCAGCCAACACTGGAGGTTCAGGAGGTGCAGCCCATGGGAGAGGTGCCAGACGAGGTCGCCATTGAGTGCCCTGGATCACCGTCCATGCAACTTTGTGAAAGGCAAGCCCCGGAGCATATTAAGCCTCATAATTTCCGAAATACAGTTAAAGTATTATTGTTACATATATATATATATTGTATTAAGTTTAGGTGTTGGATGCAAACACTTGCTGCATTGGTTATCCAATCCTTGTCTAGATATTGATGCCCTGAATCCTATGTAGCTTCAGGTTCGTGTAGTGCTTAGCCCTAGCTTAAACGCGGTAGAAGTCGGGTGATTTCCTGTCACCTGCGAGATATAGGGACATACATATGGCACGGTTGGCTATATTTGCTATCGTGGAAAAGAACCTGTCTTAATTTGAAATGAAGACCTGGGCAGAGGCTTACCGGTTTGTAGTGACTCCGTCTGTGTCGCTTAAGGACTGAATCTTGAAGCCTTTCCTATTCATGTTGAACGCATGCCTCTCTCTTAGTTGGCCGTGTCCGAAGACCGACCGCGAAAGCCGAGTAGCTCAACTCAGGCCGGGAGTCGATAAAGTATAAAGTACGCCTCGGAAGGGAGCCGTAGGCGTGAGTCCTAAGGGCAGGTGATTTAAAAGTCCTGATCGTCCTGGCAGAAGGGTAATCCCTGAGAGCGCTGGCGCTAATCGAACCCACGAATTTGGTTCCTGAGTTGTCCCAAAAGTGACCCATGGCTACCCTTGCAAATGTATGTCAGGGTGAGAGTTAGGAATACCCCCTCAGCTGAGTTAGTAATTCGATTCGAGTCGCCGATCTCTCCCGGTTAGTGAGAACTTGACGAGCTTATCTCCAAGTAGATACACTAAATAACATAATGGTTCGGAAATGATGATATGATGATGACAGCCTTATTATACCTGCTATGGTTAATATTGTTTGCTCCTAATAAGTGAGTGCTCTAGTACAGGTGCAAATCTAGTGGACAGGTAAATGATGATAAACTTGATGCGAAGTTTAAATTGGTTACTATATTCATAAGCTCTTTTATGCAACTGTGTCCAGCTAGCCCACTTCATAAGCCTTGCATGAACCTTGGTGTCTTTTATTTTGGTTTGGACTGGGTAAGTCTAGCTGAGTACCTTCTCAGTACTCAGGGTTATCTCCCACCTGTTGCTAGATGACCAGTTCTACTTTGGTTGCTGCAAGTATTGCCTTCTCCCGGCTGGGGATGAAGACTAGACCGTTGGGCGCGGTCTCTCCTAGTTCTCGTATCTGAAGATGCTTTTGTGGGACATGACTGAGATCTGGCAATGTATTTGAAACTATGAAGTTATGTACTAAACTATGTTGCTTCCGCAAATTCGAACTTGGTTTGTAATATTTTATTTGAACTCTGATGGATGTAATCCGAATGCTACTTGTGAAATGTTGTAACGAATGATGTGTTGTGTTGAATCACTACGATCTTGGTTTGTACGTCGAGAGTTGGTTGAAATCCTTCGTGATTTCCGGACTACCGGGATTATGGGAGCTTAAGTACAGGAATTTGATTACTTCGGTGATTGTTTTTGTACTTACGTTCTTATGATTTGGTCGGTTCTGTTACAGCTGGCATCAGAGCAGATTCGACACTAAACATGTCATTTGTGTATTTAAAACAAAAGTATTTGTGAAAATTCTAATTAAATACTAAGTATTGTCAGTGGTCATATCCCCTTATGCCCAAATAAGGACTCTTAGGTGGCTTATTAAAGTACTAACTTGGGGGTGCCTGCTTGTTTCTGTTCGTTGTCCATACGGCGTGCTATTGTATAGATGCCATCCGCTTGGGTGGTAATGTATGGATCGAATACCTCTACGGTCTGGTAAGTGGGAGTTGTGAGAGCATGACCGTCCAACCGTCGGTCTAGGGGAGAGTAGTTGTGGTTGCTCGCATACTTACATGTTCGATCATGTATCTATGAGAGTACTTAAGTGTGGGTATCTCTGTCGGGTAGCTGTGATACTAGAGTATATACATCGGGGGATGTATGTACGAAAGTATTTAGTTTACTGCTTACTTTGCATGTCTTTTGGGAATTATTGGGCTGAAATGAAATTTTATGTAGGTACACTAACAACGTATCATTGTAGATCGACTAGCTACCGTATACGAGAGAACGTATGTATGCCACTGTATATTTCGCTAGCCTTTAAATTTTTCTAGGTTTGTGAGGACGTACGGATCGTGCATGCATCATGTTCAAGCATACATAGCATTTTGCATTACTTCCTCCGTTAAAATTGATGGTCTCGACTAATTAAATTTCGTATCCCTTAAATGATTTTTCCCCTTACGTTGCAACTTTTTGCTACAGATGGCGCGCACGAAACACACTGCTCGCAAGTCCGCTGGAGGCAGGGTGCCTCGTCACGGTTAGCTCCTCGTGAGCCCCGTCCAGAGCCTACTGAGGCGGAAAGGCTAAGGGCAGAGCTAGCCCAGGTGACTGCTGAGAGGAGTGTAGCTCAGCACTGTTTGGAGCAAGTAACACAGGAATAGGATCAAGAAAACCCTAGAGGTTCAGAGGTTGACAGTTGCTCACCACAACTATGAACGTATGTTGATTCATGTGCTGAACCAACGGAATGAAGCCTGGCACGAGGATAATGTGTTGAGAGCGCGACAGGTAGAACTAGAGCAGCAGTTGGCAGCTGCCGAAGAGTATAATGACCATCTCCATGAGGAGGTTCACCTGTTACACAATTAGCTTCACCCTCTCCTGCCCCCTGATGATGAGAATGACAATGAGGATGAGATGGGCTCTGGTGTCATCATGGCTGAGGATGATGATGACATGGAGATTAATGGACCTGAGGACGTTCCACCTGATGAGGAGGAAGATGAGGAGTTAGAACCTGCTAGTGATGAAGATGGAGGAGAGATCTTTGACACTGACTTCGAGGACGATGCGTAGTTTAGCTTACTACTTCGCTCATGCGCTAGAGATAGTCTTTTGTTGATCCTCATGCATGAATGAGTAGCTTTGTAATAAGTTAATCGTTGGGATGTAATATCAAACCTTAAGTTATCTTTGATGTCAGTTGGAACCTCTATGGCTTGGATGTAACCTATCAAACATGTTATGCTCCACGTATGTGAGCCTTTGATAATTTTCGTCTGTGCGGTCTATCGATCTCATTGCTGGTTAAGTTCATCGCATTAATGTGTCAATTGATGCGCTTGATGCGTTGTGTGATTGTGATGGATGATTGTGCCTCTGTTGATAGTATAAATTCATTTTCTCTATTGGAGTCAGTTTGGCATAATTATACAATTCATCTACAAAATTTCCACATCATCAGTGCTCATTGGCTATACATTTTGCAGATGGCTTATAATCTTCATCGCGGTCGTAGCCTTGGAGATGAGGAACAACCACCTCCTCCACCGCCCACACCAGCTGAGCTAATGCAGACAGTCATCGAAAGTCAGCACATGCTAGCTGAGGCTATGCGCCAACTGGCTAACCGTGATGACCGACATGTCCGCTAGGGACCCCAAGCCGAACCAGTATAGCAGCTTTAAGGACTTCATGGACACAAAGCCTCCTATCTTTCGAGAGGAAGAAGAACCATTACAAGCTGATGAATGGTTGAGTACGATAGAGCAAAGGTTTGGATTGCTCTGATTGACAGAAGGTATGAAGGCCTCGTATGCAGGACACCAGCTCCAAAGGCCCTGTAGGCATCTGGTGGACCCATCATAGGACCACCTTCCCTGCAAACGTCGAGATAGTTTGGGACCAGTTCCAGACAACTTTTAGGGGACATTTTATCCCTCCTGGTCTCATGGCCATTAAGCATACCAAGTTTATGAAGCTAACTCAAGGCAACAAGAGTCTTACTGAATACCTCTAGGCATTTAACAACCTGGCGAGGTATGCTCCCAAGTTTGTTGATACTGACGCCAAAAGGATAGCTAGTTTCAAGAGGGGACTTTCCCCTAAACTGATGAAGTCTATGGGCAACTGCAAGTGTGTTACCTTCAACGAGTTTATCAGTGACACCCTGACTCAGGAGAATATGATAGATATATGCTGCTTTCAAGACCTGTAAAGAAACTTTGAGGCAGATGCTTCTCAGTCTAAAGCACCAGTGGTATCCAAAACCCAATACCATCCACCCAATGCTAATGTCCGGTATCGCCCACCTCAGAAGAAGATCAAGCTAAAACTGGTTTCCGCAAGGGGTACATAGTTTCCTTGCCCAAGAATACCTCTGGACAGGGTAGCTCCAATGTCCCGCCAGCAAACCAGGCCGTGTTGGAACTATAACAAGCCTGGGTCACTGGGCTAGTACTTGTCCCTATCCTCCCAAGCAGAATGCTCAGGGAAACATCCGTCAGGGGCGTGTTCACTACACTACTGTGGAGGAAATTCCTACTGGTGAAGTGGTCACCGCTGGTAAGTTCCTTGTTAATGATCACCCTACAGTTGTGCTTTTTGATTGGGTGCTTCACATTCCTTTGTGAGTTCTACTTTTGCATCTATGCATAAGATGAATGTGATTACAATTGTCAAGGGTGGTTATTGTATTAGTGCTGCTGGAAATAATATCATGACTAACTAAGTAGTTAAGATGTAAAGATTGAGATTGGAGATCCAGAGTTCCTTATGGATCTTGTAGTTCCTACCAGGGGGTAGGAATCGATGTAATCCTAGGAATGAAGTGGATGAG